>NC_134705.1:177830268-177890268 GCF_043290135.1 Rhipicephalus microplus
CTTCCGTATACCCGCCCCGCGAAGTGACTCATTCCTTCTGTGGACTTGCTTCCATTCAGTCGTCGTCGGTCGCTTCCACCGCGGGCCTCCGTCGTAATTGAGCCACCGATGTATATATTGTTCACGTGGAACGGCGTGCGCGCTTTGTGTATACGTCAGAAGCGTATATCGCGCATGCGCGTGGTCTTGACCAATCGCGAGTTATTAGACAGCTTCACAGTATACGGCATCCGGAGCATGCTATGAGGAGAACGTAGCCTGGGCCGTCCATTTCCAATGGCGGCTGCTGAGCTGCTGAAAATACCTCAAAGTAGGTCCGTTCGATTCGCTTGCACCACGTGAACCAGTTCACGAGGTGCTGCACCTTACCATTCGTTTCAGCGGTGCAGCATTGGCGACCGCTGAACCCTGCCATTCGTTTCGAAAGGTGCAGCACCGGTTCACGATTTTCCTGTACCTTTTTCGCTGACGGTGCCGGCTTGGTACAGGCGCGCGTGCAGCTGAGCAGACGACGCAGCACTTAGACGTAGGTGGCTTAGGCGCCGTACCCACCTCTACAAATGCGAAGTGTTTTGCCAAGATGTTTGCGCCTCATAAATTGTCCGCATGTGCGTTTCGCCATAGGTCAGTGTTTGCTCAATGGTGTAAATTAACCGAAAAGAAATAAGGCCAACACCTTGTCGGCACATCGTCATTTGTTTCGGGTGTCGTGCTGTGCCTGCACCGCTGAACTCACGCTGCACAATTTCTGAACTTCGCGTGCACAGCCGTGAACCGGTTCCGACCGGTGCAGGTGAATCGAACGGACCTAGTGTATGTCACGCGGTGCTCAAAAGGTGGAGCTCTCGCTGAGTGGCATACCCCGTCCTCGGACTTCTTCGACCGTGTCCCCATCTCTCTCTATCTTATCTTTTTACTTCTGTATGTGGGTGTTTTCATCTCTATCCATATCCCTTTCAATCCCCCCTTATCCCCCCATCCCTCGTGAGCCACTGTTGAAGTGTCGCACCCTGATGCCGACAGTTACGGGGCTCACTTTTATCTTCTTTTCTTTCATTCAAAGCGGCCCTGCAGCATTTTTTGAGCATGGTCAGAAAGTGCTGCCGATCGGTAGTAGAGGCTTCCGACAACACGCGAGCCAAATATTATAGCTCAGCACGCGGTATGGAATTAACAATAAATTATCGAAGTCAGCTAAACGTTGCTTTCTCTTCTCTCGACAACTCACGGAACAAGCCCAAAAATCACTCGTATAGTAAGCCCATCTATCAGCCATTGGATGGTTTGAGCATAGCGCACTCTGTCGTTACAGAGATTGCCGCGGGAAGCCGCGACTTGTCCACGCGTGCGCGTGCGATCACACTGAAAAAGTCGCGCATTCGAAGAAAAAAAAAAGTTTTCAAGGTCAGCAGGTGCGCGTGACGTTTTTATTTTTTTTTTTTTTTGTCTGTCATTTCTCCTTGCTTAGCTTCCAGCGTTTTCGTCGGGACGAGAGAAGAGAGAATGTAGTCGCAGCACGCGACGAATCTTTGTAAGTCCACTCGCGCTGGACGGATTTTAAAAATTTTTGCGCCGTTTAATTTGTGAGGCAATGAGCTCCTCCAGAGAGTTCATTCCATGGTTACCTGAAAAAGTGTTTCAGGGCCCCTTTAAGAATTACTTCCCCCAGTAAGTGCTCTGTGTTTGCGTAATTGTGGTCACAGTTTTGTCCGGTTCCACCGAAAGAAAGAAAGAAAGAAAGAAAGAAAGAAAGAAAGAAAGAAAGAAAGAAAGAAAGAAAGAAAGAAAGAAAGAAATCAGCGCAGTGGTGATAGAGAATGTTCAGTGCGAAAGAGTCGGTTAGCCCATGGCCTCCGAGATTAGCCGTTGGTCTCGGAGGCGGTGGTTAGCGTTACCTGTCACTACGTCTAATTTAAATTCGCTTTCAATGAAATTAAGATTGTTCAAGTAAAGGCGGAAGTCAACAGCCCATGTACTGTGCAGGTAAATGTGGTAAGCTGTGCAATATCACGTGCACCTTTGACGCAGGTAAATGCAGTAAGCTCCACTCATTCTTGTACACCTTGTATATTTTATTTATTCTTTTATTGATTTATTTATTTACCATTTATTTATTTTATTTTACTTTCGCACGCCTCACCAGAGACCACTAGGATGATTACTGCGTGGGGACGATGTTTCTCTGTAGCATTACACCTATGCCAAGACCACGTAATCAATCACATCAACAAGAAGCATTCAGAATGCGCCCACTGCAGCACAAAGAGAGACCATCTACCGGGTTTTTTCCAAGTAACCCGTTCATGTGCAGACGCGTCCGCTGTTAATGGGAACATCTGCGTGCGTAGCATGTTTATATTTTTCTTACAGAAGCATAGTGACTTTGATTGTGATGGTACTATTGGCTGCTGAGAGTTCTGACTCCTCTTCACAGATTGGTTACGTTCGTGAAGATTGTTTCCTTAGTCACTTTCTGTTAGAGGGCCGGCAATATTGATTGCGTTCATTCGAGTGTTCCCTTCAACGGTGAACCGTACTGTACATGCCGCGGCTATGCAATCCCCGCGAGCTTCTTAATCTCGACACCATAGTTACGGAGCTTCAAGTATTATTTGTCCGTTTATGGGAGAGAAATATTCACAAATTATATGGGTAAAAATTGTCTTTGGTTGAACGTACTGCATTTACTCGAATTTATCGCAAGATTTTTTTTTTCTTTCCTGAGATTTTTGCTGCGCGAGGTAGACCCTCGCGTTACAGTCGAATACCGGTTTCCAACTTGTGCAAAACGTGCACCCAGTTCAAAGGGCTACCCTGACGATACTAACGATTTTGTTGAATTCAATGGCATAATAATTGTCATTACGGCCACGCCGCGGTGATTGGTCGGCTCGGTGCAATGATGCTGGTGAAATCAGTATTATACGGATATTTCCGGCCGCTGACGCTATAGGTAACCCGCCAAATAATCTCGGTGCCCACTTCCTCCGGAACTGTATACGATTCTCAATTCCCCGACCAATTGTGAAAAGCGTGTGGAGCGGACGGATAAACGAGCACAGGTGCGGGCAACGTTGGTTCAAAGGACGACCACCACGGAATGTAGGAGGAGGAGGTGATTTCTTTACGCTGACATCGTCAAAGCTTGTAAGAAAAAAAAATGGTTATATTTCTCTCCCCCCCCCCCCTCCTTCTTCCGCTTTGCTCGTATGCATTAAATATGGGCCGCGTTATTACCTCGTCGAACCGACGTTCGGAATATCCCCGGCGGCTCGCTCGCAGCGGTGGGGGCAGTTTCCGTCTTGAACGTGGTGCCCCCCCCCCCCTCTTTCTACACCGTTACCTCCTGAGCTCATCTATCTAGAAGCACTCTTCTTCTACCTCTCTCAACATCTGTCCACTCCGTTTGGGCATGTGAGAGAGACGCGCGCGTGTTTTTAATGTGTCGGAATGAAGTACACGCTGTCTTGAAAAGGCCCCGTATGCATGACGTGTGTTGTGCGCCTGGTCTGCGAGGCTTTGTTGGCTCGAATAGCTCCTACTCTCTCTCTCTCTCTCTCTCTCTCTCTCTCTCTCTCCAAACGAATCATGACTCTATTTCGCTTTCTATTTCTTTCTACCTCTCGAACCTGCGACCGGACTTGAGCCGCGAGCTACGCCAGGTCGTCTTTCTTTCTCCTTTACCTCCTCACTCTCTTCTCATTCCGCGTCATACTTTAATCCCGAACTCTCTCTCGCCCTCTCTCAAAACGGACTCGCGTGCGCACGAGTCACGTGACGCAGAAAGTGAGTGAGAGGGCGAACGAACGAACTGGCGTGTGCCGTTGGCAGGTGGTCCTGTCTTACGGTCGCTTTCAGTCGCTTAATTCTGCCATGAAACGTTCATTTGATTCGGGAAAATGCGCTCCGCCCCCGTCATTTCGTGTCTTTCTTATTTTTCCGGGGTATTTTTGTTTTTATTTTTCATCTGTCCACTACCTTCACGCAGTTCTCTGCGTATTTGTTTTTTTCGTTTTGAAATTGCGTGTCATTCCGCGCGCTGCGTCGTTTAGAGCTGCTCACTCCCGCTTTTCTTCTTCCCGCATCTTCTTCTCCTCCGCTCTTGTTTTATTGCGTATAGTTTCGCTTTTCTCGTCGCGAACTTTAAAAAAACAAAAAAACAAAGTAGCAGGTATGTTTGTTGTCGTCACTTAACTTCCAGGGTTGACGACCCTGCAGCGGAGGTTCTTAATACGACGCTCGGGTCAACCTTACTCCATGGGCTCGGGTTGTACGAGATGCGTAAAGTTCGGTGCAGCGTCTAGGTCTCCCAGCGAGCCTGCATTTATGATGCGAATTCTTGACGACGCTACTCGATTTTGCGGCGAATCGTGGCGGAATAACCGTCAGTTCTTTTTCGAGAGAAGCTTGTTATTGTTCGTGGATTCCGGTGGTGGCGTTGCATAAAAAAAAAAACAGAAGAAATACCGAATGTTTCACAAAGCCGCGCAAGGCTTGAACTTCGAAACTGCACGAAGAACTTTGACGTACATAGAAGCGTCAAACTGCACGAAACTGCATTTTGAAGAATAATTTCGTTGCGTCTAGTTAAGTGTTTATATGCCCTAGCAAGATTATGCAGGTTTCATAGGTTGCTTCTAGGTTGTTAGCAATAAGTGATACAAGATTTATTAAAACTTGTTAGTGACTCGTCATAGTTTCAATGAATAAGCGCAACTCTGGAATCCGCAGATAGACTCACACATTGGCACTCGCTTCCAAAACAACAAACCACGCACAGCGCTCCACATGAGCGCTGTGTGTGGTGTGCGATTATTGAGTGGAAGCGAGTGCGAATGTGTGAGTGTTTCTTCGGATTCCAAAGCTGCGCTAAATTGCTTTCAATGTGGTACAAGGTTGTATGTAGGTTGATTTTCAGCGCAGAGAGGTCCGAGTTAAAGAAAAATTATTGATCATCTTCGAAGGGAATCCTGAAGGGATATGAAACAGCAGTGGTGCGCATGGCGTTGATCCGATTAAAACGGGCGTCGACTCGGGTGCTAGAAAAGCGGTTTGAAGCGAAACTTGATCGCTGTGGCGTTCACTCGAGTAAGCATTTGTTTGAAGGGTAACGACGCGGCAGGTCGTGTAAGATTCGTCGCAGATAAACGAGCACAAAGAGTGTTTCCACTCGACGTGCGGTCGAGCGTTGCGGGCGGTGGAGAGGGTGAAGGGAGAGAGAGAAGCGCGTTGCTAGTGGTCGGAAAGTTCGGCAGCTGCGGTGGGTGAGGCGTCAACACGTAGCTGCAACTTGACCTACTTGGCACCGCTCCAACACCTGCGGCGAGGTGTTCGTACGGACGCACGGGACGGCGTTACACGGGTTATTCAAAGAGCTGCTTCGCATCTAAAACAGCGGTCGGGGACAGGCACGACATGGATGTCCGAACTTCGGAGACAGAGAAACTCGCGCTGAAACCAACCTTTCGCCCCTTTTGTACATGTATAAGGACATGCACGTTGTCGTTGGCGTATACGCATTGCGTCGCTTCAGAGTCTTCTTGGAGTTGGGGCGTGCGTGGAAATTGCGTACGCTGTGCGCAATACGTTGCGTATGCTGCAGGCGAAGCGTGCTTCGCAAATCTGCTGCTCATACCGTTAGAACGATAATAATGTGTGTTAAGAAAAAAAAAGGGATCAACGATTTAAAAAAACTTGGCACTCTACTATATGAGAGGATAAGGCTCTCGCTCTACTCGGCGTAACAATTTTTTCGAATAGCTTCGCCGTTATGAGGGAGTTTAGAATAACGTTTGCAGGTGCCGCGGGGGTCGCCGGCATAGCGGGCGCCATATGTGTTTAGAATAGTGTTTGCCCTCTTGCAAACTGTGACGCACAATCGCAGCGGGCCGCGAACGCGACCGGCGATTCGCGTTACGACGCATGCGCAGTGGCAGTGACCGCACCGCAAGGACTCGTGTCGCGCTATTCTGAAACTCCCTATAGCCATGGCCGCCGGCGAGCGTATACACTATACACAAAAATGCGGCATTCGGAGGCGCGCTGACCGCACTTGTGTGTAGTGGTCCGTTTGTTGAATAACTGACGCCTCCCTCGATCGTGGGCTTGTCGGTCATCGGCCGTTTCTCGTACGCCAACCCGATTTTTTATCCGGGTGCACCTAATCAGTTTACGTCGCCGCATTTCATTGTGGTCTGGATGCAAACCCAATGACGGTCATCGTTGCGCTTAGCGAGGCAATTGGTCGCGCTGCTAAGCGCGTGAATTAAGGTGCGATTCCAGGCGTGAATTTAGTAATAAGAGAGTTTTGCCTCCGTATTCACAAACGCTCCTCGACTCGACGTCTACCCTTTACTTGACAGCGTTGAGCAATGCGCCACCGCTCGGCGGAATAGCGGAACGGAGGAACGAAACGATTGGGAGAGATAATTGCATAATGCGAAAGAAAGAAAGAATAAAATAAGGAAGGAAGGAAGGAAGGAAGGAAGGAAGGAAGGAAGGAAGGAAGGAAGGAAGGAAGGAAGGAATTGAAAAGAACGTAAAAGAAAGAAATGAAGAAGGAAGGGAAAAAAGAAAGAAGGAACAAAGAAAGGAAAGAAAGGAAGAAGGAAGGAAAGAAAGGGAATGAAAAAGAACGTACAAGAAAGAAAGAAAGAACGTATACGTATACGTTAGCTACGCAGACGCAAAGCTTCGTGCCTCCATTTTCTCGATTGCAAAAGTTGCTGAATTTTCTTTGGTGTTCTTTCCATTTTTCTTTCCAGGTAAATGGCGATGATGGGGGGGGGGGGGGGGGTGAGTAGCGTATATATAGTGTTCTCATTGTGTTCTCTCATGCTATATGTCCAAAGGTATACGATCTCCGCGCCACTGTTGCGTTTTAAAGGGTCTTGAAAGTGGGGAAGCGTCATCCCCTTCCCCCTCCACACTTTTTTTTGTAAATAACAAGTCACCTGCGCCCCCTATATAACGCACACGGACGACCACACTTCATATGCGGGAGAATAGAGAAGGAACTTTAGTACTTGCGGTACGTTCTTAATCTCGCGTGCTCTGTGATCATTCCGTCCCTCGCGCCGCTCTCCTCGGTGTTTCGTTGGCTATAGTTTCTGCCCTCCATCCTCCTCCTCCCCCATGGGCTTTCTAGCAACAACGACAGTCTCCACCGACTAGACAACGAAACAGGTACACACCACCCCGTTCCGCTTGTTCTGACTACGCTTATCGCGTGTGTTCTTTTATCGCCTTTTTTTTCTTTATTGTTGTATTAATTCATTCCTATTTTTGTACTCGGTTGGAAAATAAGAGAGCGAGCGTGTAGACGATTCCTCCGTCTCTACTCTATTATGTTTACTCTGTGTTTAGCGTCTCGTCGTCTTCCCCCCCCCCCCCTCCCTCCCCGCGCCGATGTTTTCTCTATTTCGTTTTCTTTTTTTATATTACATTTACAGATTCTTGGTGCATTCGTTTGGTGCATTTGTTACATTTACAGCTTCTTGGTGCCTTCGTTTGGTGCCTTAGTTACATTTACAGCTACTTGGTGCCTTCATACATTTCCATTGAGACGAAATGTTAGGGACCCCTGTACTGTGCAATGTCAGTTCACGTTATAGAACGTCAGATGGTCGAAATTTGCGGAGCACTCCACTGCAGTGCCCCTCGTAACTATGTCCTGGTTTAGTGGCGCAAAACCCCAGATATTATTAAGCTTCGCCTGAACCGATTTTTTTTTACAGTCGAGCAGCTTTTTTCTTTTCTTTTTCTTTCTGCGTCCTTCGTGCTTATTCGCCATGTTCCGTTGCGTTGTATCGTTTCTCTAGTGTCAACACTGCAACAGAGCACGGGTCTTCTCTGCTCTCCTGGTGCTGTGCGCAATTTCCTGCAGCCCCCCCCCCCCCCCTTTTTTTTTTTTTACGCCTCGTTGTCCGGTATACGGTGTAATCGAAGAGCCAACCCCGGGAACGTCGCCAGATGTGCCGCCGTGTCGTTTTCGTCGTTGCTGCACATCCCTGTTATCGAATAACGTACAACGTGGCCCAGGAGACTAGAGCCAGCAGGGTGCGCGCTCTGTGCAGGTATAACCGAAGCCCACCTGGCGAGAGCCAGCCGTCGATTAATTGGCACGAAGAGGTAAACCAACTGCCAGCACACTTGTGTCTCCACTAAGGATTGAGACCAGCAAGTTGGTAGCAAGTTAATTAATGTAAGAAGTGCTCGACTAAATCGGCACCAAACAGCGTTGACTAGTCGACAGTGCTCGACACGTTTCGACCGCTTATATACAGTCGAGCGTCGACTAGGTGGTCGAAAAGCTAGACTATTAGTTTGTGGCTGAAATAAAAGTTTATCACTACTATTACCACTAATGTAAGAACAGCGCAGCAGGCAAGCGGTGTAGTCAAAGGGTGGTACCCGCCACCCTTTCCCTGAATTTTTTTTTCCCTTGAAGTACAAGCCACCACATAACACTCGATCACACTTACCTGCCCCGGACCAACGCCACTAGAATACACTCTATAGTAACATATTCTAGAAAAGATATTCTAGTAACGTTGGCACGAACCCCTTGTCGGACCAGTGTCAAAGTGGCCTGATATCTGAGCAGTGGACGACGTCAATTAAAATAAAGGCTGAAATAAACTATCGACTTCTCACACCTGACGCATACAGTGACCACTGGTCATAAAATTGTCCGCGCTTTCAAGATGAGTTGTCGATTTAGGTTAGAAGTTTGACTGTCCTGGCTTGTGACGGCGAGAATGTGAACTCACGGAATCGACGGAGATTAAAACAAGCGAATTTATGAGCACGACAACTTGCAAACGAAAAAAGAAATCCGCGTACCGAGGGTACTTTTTCATGAAACATTTTAATTATTACACATCGTAATTAACCTTTTTGCGCTGTCACATGGCTACGCAGAGCGCAAAACTCTCTCCGAACATTCTTATGCTCCTGCGTGACCCGAAGTCGGCGCACACGAATCGCTTTCCAAACTTTATGGGGGCCCCCTTATTCGAAGACTCCCAATCAACTTTCTGTCTTTTCACGCAGCGCATTTAAAAAAACAAACCGCGCCCCGCCGCGGTGGTCTAGTGGCTAAGGTACTCGGCTGCTGACCCGCCGGTCGCGGGATCGAATCCCTGGGCTGCGGCGGCTGCATTTCCGATGGAGGCGGAAATGTTGTAGCCCCGCGTGCTCAGATTTGGGGTGCACGTTAAAGAACCCCTGCAGGTGGTCGAAATTTCCGGAGCCCTCCACTACGGCGTCTCTCGTAATCATATGGCGGTTTTGGGACGTTAAACCCCACATATCAATCAGTCAATCAATCAATCAAATCAATGTAAACAAACCGCGCTCGCAGAGGCACGCGCAACTCCACTCGTTCACGTGTCCGTGACCCGAGCAAGCAAGCAAACCCACGACGCAGCAGCCGGGTTGCAAGGTCAATGACCTGCGTCGGCGCTCACTCTGCAGGGTTGTGCGGCTTGTGCGCGGGCCAACGCCGACCCCGCCCCAGCGGTATGTATTGCTCGGGACACACGCCGCGGTCGGTCTCGAACGTCCCGGGGAAATTGGTGTCGTCTAGTGGCTAGCCCGACTATTCGTCACGGAGACGGCGGCGGGAATCGGCTGCGGCGTACTTTAGCGTCAACGGGAGAAACAGCGCTAAGGAAAAAGATGGCCTGTGCTCTCTGCTTCTTTTGATAACCTTTTTTGTATTTAGTTGCTTGTTACCGTCTTCTTTGCTGTCTATCTATCTATCTATCTGTCTGTCTATCTATCTCTGTATCTATCTATCTATCTATCTATCTATCTATCTATCTATCTATCTATCTATCTATCTATCTGTCTATCTGTCTGTCTATCTATCTATCTCTGTATCTATCTATCTGTCTGTCTATCTATCTATCTATCTATCTATCTATCTATCTATCTATCTATCTATCTATCTAAAGTAACTCTCGGTGGACTTATGCTAGTCGTTTCCTTTCGGTTTCTTTATATTTTATTTTCTTTTTTGCCTTAAGTGGCTGTCGGCGGACCACACACAGGCTTACGACTGAGGAGTTCAGTAGGATCTCGCGGGAAACCGCGGGATCAGCGGCGGCGTCTCTTGTGATTAACTGTATCGCCGCGACGGCAGGCGGCGCTGTTTTATTGCCGCATCCGACCGCTGCAGGCGCTGCCAGCCAGCCTATTGCGCTCTGACCTGAGTTGGGATCGGAGAGTGTTGCAATGACACAGTGTCCGTTTACGCGAGAGTGCGTCCATACATAACGGAACATAGATGGCACGGCAAGAGTATATACCTTAATATATAGTTGTGGGAATGTCTGCTATAAGTGGGGACGCTGCTAAGAGACATATTGCGCTGACGCGCGGATTAACTTGCAGATGAAGTGTGTTAATGAGGGCTTGTTGGCATGTTATTACTTACCGAGGAAAAAAATATCTACACATATCCACAAAGTGAATCCTAATGATGAGAGCGAAGAAGTGTGCATTGGATCATAAATCGAGGCCTTTTATTACGTTCGGGTTAAGTCTTTTTTTTTTTTCTTCTTAGCCTTTTCTCCTGTCGTATGCTTTGATTGATCAGCGGTGAAAAGTCGGCGTTTTTGCGGTGTATTCGTCGTTAAACCCCACATATTATAATATGATTTACGGTCGCGGGATCGAATCCCGGCTGTGGTGGCTGCACTGTTTTCGGTGGAGGCGAAAATGCCGTAGGCCCGTGTGCTCAAGATTTGGGTGCACGTTAAAGAACCACGGGTGGTCGAAATTTCCGGGGCCCTCCACTATACGGCGTCTCTCGTAATCATATGGTGTTTCGGAGACGTTTAACCCCACATATCAATCAATCAATTATTCGCGGAGTTCGCACTTTCGCTGATACGTGTATCTTAGCAGAGGTTTTAATATACACAGGACACCGCGCCTTAAATTCAGCGGCCTAATGTGTCTACGCATGAGACGTCCTTCCGTTTCAGTGTATAAGCGAAATGAATAACTCGCAAGAATGTTCCTCCCATAGGTCACACAACCTAAGTGAAAAGGAGACTGAGAACGTATCAAACCGACGGAGAAGCGAGGCGCAGCATCCGCACAGCTCTCCGCGATAAATCGGCGCCGTACTCGACGTCTCGCGCCCCCTATCGATACCCGAGAGACACCTTCTCGGCTGCGGGCCAACGCCTCCGAGATTCCCGCAATCCGAGGCGCCGAAATGTCAACGGCTCGTACGACCGTTGGACCGAATTCGGCACCGACGGTTTCGTACTCGGCTTTTATTTTCTTTTTTTTTTTCACAAGGGTTTCCTCTTGTCTCAAGCTTCACATAAATTTCGGTTCACTTCACAATCTGAGCCATTTATATAATCCTCACCCTCCTCTGGTCCCTTCTTTTTTTTTCCTCCGCGCCGTCGTGGACAATTACCCGTCTCCGTGTATGAAACGTGGGACAATCTATACCGAGGGATACCGGGTTTAAGAAAAACAAAGTAAAAAAATGATGGCAAAAAAACAGAAATATATGCGTACCCACAAAAATAACCGAAGAGTGTATATATATAAGAACGTAAACGAAGCGATCTCTCGAGGCAATTGACGCGACGGCGCCAAAAAAAAAAAATGTGCGGCAGCGTCATTAATATCTTTTTTCGGGATATCGGGTGTCATTTCTTTTCCCTTTTGCTCTCTTCACGCGCCAGCAACGCAGAGATCAAGAAATAGAAACAATAGCGAAAATCACGTGACCATATAGGCCATGCATGCAGCGCCGCTCCGGGTCGCATGGACGTGCTCTGGTCTCGTTAGGACCTCGCCTCGTTGCGAAAGGCTGAGCTTTGAAGCTGGGGCATTGTGAACTTGATCGCGAGATCCCGAGTTTTATATGGATGTCAGTCACGCGGTTCCTTTCGATCGATACCAAGGTGCCGATATGGATCGGATGTCTTCATCGCGATCAAGAGTGGTAGCTGCTGCGTTGTCATGCAAACCATAGAGTTTTCTAAGGTTAACTAGAGGATACTCTGGCGCTGCGATCGTTGAGCCACCGTAGGAATGATGGGTAGCACACAAATTTGACCGTAGTCATCGTGCTTGCGGGCTTCAGACGCAGTTGCGTTCCTTTTGGTTCTTTCCACTCGTCTCTCGCTTGTTGAGCGACATTTGCTGCTGCCGCTAAGGAAGCCGAAGACGAGAACTTTTCATCTGCTGGCACCTTGAGGAAATGACCGCTCCGACATCATCTGGATATAGAGACGTTTATTCGTTTCTCTTCTCTCTTCACTGTCCCTGCACCCCTGGTTTTATCCCCTGTCTCCCCATTCAACCACTCTTACAGTCCAATCAAAACGCACCACTCTTATAGTCCAATCAAAACGCACAGATGTGTCTCTCCTCGCCACAACCTCGAAGACCCACCGCCTCTTGCCCACTCATCGGTTCTCCGCCGTCGCTCGGGTTTCTTTCACACCGGTTCCCGGAATGGTCGATGACGGGTGTTGCCAGGTCATGGAAAAGCGCCTCCGAGTAAATTCCCGCGATGCCGGGATGACAGGCCATCAATACAATTGGCCCCTGCGCCAATGCCGTCGCCTCCGCTGATTCTGATTGTCCGGCGGACGCGTACGTGTACCTTCCACGTGTACCGGCCACCTGCAGCCTGGCTTGGTCTCCTGTAAGGTGCCATAATTGAGCCCTACAGCGGCACGGGAGTTGTCGCGTCCTTTGTGGCCAGCAAACAGTCATCGTCCCGCATTCCGGTGGCCCTGCTTCCTTGTTAGCAAGGGGTCGCCGGCCGCGGGGTGGGTAACATAAGGTATTCGGGGAACGCACGAAGTTCGAGCCCAACAGACGCTCTTGTGACTTTGTTTATTGTTGTGTTTTGGTTTCGTTTCGAATAAAAGAACAGGCTGTTGTGGACTTCGTGAGCAGATTAGCATCGGTGAGCCTGAAAGGTTAAGATGTTAAAGTGCAACTGCTTAACTTTTGCTCGTTGTAATTCCGCTACAAAGCTAATCCAAGCCTCCAGAAGCCAGCCGGAGCTGGAACTACGAAGATTAGACAAATTCGTGTTTTATACCATCATTCCCATACTCGCTGAAGCGCCGTGCGTTGCAGCTCCCACAGGCACTAGTGTCAGAGTTTCCCTCCAGTGTATTTATGAGAAACTCCGTGGTCCGCGCGGGCAGCCCTTGAAGGAACACGAGAAGAAGCCATACCACTTTCAAGGATTGATGCTGCCAGCAATCTTCGACGACTTGCGCGTGAAATCACGTTTTCACTATAGTGCCCACCAAGCATCGATACGAATCATCAACACCACTTGTCCTCTTTGATGGCTCTCCGCATGCCCACTGGACTCGACCGAAGAGAAGCCACCCTTCTTCATCGCTTATGGCTAGGAGTGGCATTTACAAAATCTTACTCCTTTGTCATAGGAATGGCCGACAACGCTCTCTGCGATGCCTGTCATTGCGAAGAGACGCTACACCACATCCTGTGGGACTGTCCATTGTATGAAATCTAGAGACAGTCACTGGCGTCTGCTTTTGCGCGCATCGACAACAGCCAAATGTCTGTGGACACTATTCTGTCAAGTGCCCGAGAGAAGACCTTGCAACAGAAGGCGACGAAGGCTCTGTTGAAATTCCTACGCGACACCGACTTGAACAAGCGACTGTAACAGCAATGTCACACACCGCCAAAGACAAGACTGGACTATGACTGAGTGTGCGCGCGTGTGCTGCCGAATGTGCTGTTTCTATCTTCCCTCTCCGCTCTCTTTAATCTCCCCATCCCTCTCCCATGCGCAGGGTAGCAAACCGGCTGCCTATAGGCTGGTTAACCTCCTTGCCTTTCTTTTCCCTCTATTTTCCTTCCTTCCTTCCGTGGTCCGAACTAATCCGCATGTCTGTTAAAAGGCGCGTGTCTGTTAAATAGCGATGTTGGAGGCATATCAAGATCGTCTTGATCATGATGGGGCCTGATCGCGATTAAATGTAAAGCTGTGTTGCAGCACCTGATCGGTATCGGACTGGATTGCGGTCGAAGCTCCCCGTGTGGCACTGTTAGTTTCTGTAGCGTTGACCGAGCAAAAATAAAAACAGAGAAAGAGAGAGAGATGGTAGTGAACTGCAGCGTTCGTTCGGGAAAAGCGACTAGCGCGCCGCCTATGTGCGACACGAATGTGTCCTCGTTCTTTTCTGTTGATGTCGATAGGCGGTGGCTAGCTGATAATTCACCGCTCGAGCTGCACAACGCGGAACCGCGACAAGTCTTTCCTTCGTAGGCCTTGCAAGCTGAAGTTTTTTCTCTCTCTCTCTCTCTCTGATTTTTATTATGGTGATGAAGGCTTGCTTTTCAGACATAATATTTGGTGGATGCATAAAAAATTAAATGAATCGAACATTCCAATTGGTCGAAGCAAATCAAAGTGGACAATAATTGGGGCGCAGTAATTATGACTTATGTATTGAAATTAATTGAAGTGTGTGTTAGGCGGGGAAAGGGGGAGGGGGCACCGTCGCCTCGCTTTTCTCTTCGAGCAAAAAAAAGGGGTGGGGGGGAGGAAGGCACGCCTTTGCTCAGAGTGCAATACGATGAACAGGGGACACATAAGAATAGCTTGTTGGTCAAGTTATGTACGCGGTAATGCTAGCGCACTTCCAATGCATGCTTTTAACCCATTTGCTGGCAGTCTCGTAAGAAACCGACGTGCGGGTTAACAGGTACCGCTAACTTGAGTGATGTGTCTCTGTGTTCTGCCCGCGATGTTTCCATAAGCCGCACAATCGGCGACAGAGTCCGAATACGGGAGACAGTCCGGTCGACACTGCAGCCTGCGACATCGGCACCGCTGCACAGATCTCGCGCACCGAGGGGAAACACGACACTTGGCTCGTCTCCCCGTGGAGAGCGAGATTCTCTGGTGGAACGAGCTCCGTGGTGCATTTGGGGCCACAAATCAAGCCGCCCCCTCCAATTTCGCGCGCGTTCGTTGATAGGAGAGCTTAAAAGGCCGAGGGAGCAGCTGGAATAACGAAACGGGTGCCTAGGGAAGCTCGCGTGCGCAGCTAGGTATCTGAATTAATCGCCGCTGCAGTGGAAGTATACGCTGGAAGACCCGTGCCGCAGCGGCGTGTTTCTATCGCCTGATAGTAATAACAGTATCTGGAGTTTTACGGGCCGAAACCACGATTCGATTGTGAGGCACGCCACGATGAAGGGCTCAAAAAAAAAAAAAAAATCGACCATCTGGTGTTCTGAAAGGCCTGACCGCACGTATCCGTCGCAGCGCGTCGGCACGTGCCTTTTTGATGCGGGGTCGAGCCCTCTCCCACATGGAGAGAGAGAAAGAGATATCACGCAGCTTCGCGTAGCCATGCGCCCACTCTCTCTATAGGGAGAGGGCGCAGCGCCGGGAGAGGGCGCAGCCTCGCGCTGACGCGCTGCGACGGATACGTGCGGTCAGGCCTTAACGTGCGTCGAAAGCCCAAACCGTGCGCATACAGCGCATATACTCGGCGCCCCGCCTTCTTCCTGTGGATACAGAGGGCGCGGCACTGTGTGTACACGACAATCCTAGTACGGGCTTTTAAGGGCTTAAATTCAAGTACGCGGGCCACTTAGCGTTTCCCCTCCGTCGAAACGCGCAGTCTCTGGTTTGAGCTGCCGAGCATGGTAACCATCGTACCAACACGGTGGCCATGTCTCTTCGCAACTTTCGGAATAGCGGAACTTTCGGTCGCTGTCACGTTCGGGAGTCATGTGACCCGAGCAGAAGTGTCGCGTGACGTAACGCGTCGCACCACTGCCGCGCGATTTCAACGAAATACAAAGATGTACCTGGCATTTGCGCTGCTTCTCCAGTTTCGCGCTGCTGCTGCTCGAACTAGTAAAGTATAGTCGACCGTGATGTCCCTCTTTACCGATGTCACGTGACTCTACAGCGCGTCACAGGGACTGCAACTTAGAAGTGTGGAGGTTTGGACTAGTTGGTATGGCATGACTGTAGATGTAGCGCGAGAACAGAACGACGACAAAGGGGCCACAATGTCTCTTTGTTGTCCCTTTGTCGCGTTCGTCTCCTTGTTGTCCCTTTGTCGTCGTTCGGTTCTCGCGCTATATCTACCGTCAGGGACTGCAAGTTGCGCTGCCGCAATGTTAGTAATATGCGAACGGGTGAGGTTTTTTGTCGTCGTCCGTTACTTAGAGTGTACTACAATATTTATTAGGTATAACTTTGGCGTTGCGATCGTTCAGGCACCGTAATAATGATGGGTAGTACACGGTTTTCCCTAATCTTCGTGTTGACACTTGGAATGCACTTTTGGCTTTGTTCGTGTGCTTTAGGTTTTTTTTCCTCGAATAATATAATGGATTTTTGTGAACTTCGTGAGCCGATTTCACTTGAATATGTTAAGGTGAAATGGAACTGCTGAACGTTTGCTGAACTTCGTCTCGCGACAAACCGGCTCCATGTCACACGCACTTAAACGGAGCTGAAAGAAGAAAAAGTAAGACAAATGTGTGCACTCCAGTGCTGACCGAAGCGCCATGCGTTGCAGCTCGCATGGACACTCATCAATCAACATCAACACTTTTTTTATTCATATATACCCTAAAAGGCCCATTCGGGGTATTACATACGGGGTTTTAGTTATACAATAAATTTGCAAATCGGAACATTGCCATTATAAAATTAAAATGGTAAACAAAGTAAAATACAGTTCCATTGACAAAGATGCAAAGGGAAAAAATTGTGGCAGGAATGAAAACTTAATAAGAGAGACACAGCTATAGTGCGAAGAAATGTATATACAGAAAATTTTCGTGAAAAAAATTGGCCCCGTATGTGCATATTTGACTAAAAATGTCGTCGAAAGATGATAGTCTTTCGCCTGAAAAGATTGCCAGCACTCCCTCTGTAGTTTACTCATGGGGAAACTCCATAGTTCGTTCATGGCATCCTTGATGGCGGACGCCCATCTCGCAGGCCACGGTTCGTTCCACCTGACCCGCAGCCGCCTGCTATATAAAGATGGACGCTCCTTATGCGAGCGATGAAAATTCTGGTTAACGGAAACATTCTACAAAGCCGAAATTGGCGGTGTCTGTGCTGCGAATTCGGCCAGCGCACCATTCCTACAGACACGTAAACGCCTCTATTCTCGTCTTTTCTATCGTCGAGATACCTTTCTCGAGGCAAGATGCAGCAACGCTAGCGTCGGCACACGCCTGGCGCCTCCAGCGATCCCTCTGGACAGACCCTGTTGCCAACAGTATGGTCCTCTGTGCAAGATTGATCCATCGTGTGACTTCAGGATGCCGCGAGATCTCAACAGGCAAGAAGAAACCTGTTTACACCGCATCCGATTAAACGTAGCATATACGAAATACTTGAAGAACGAAAATTGGACTGTCCGACTGAGCATTTTGTGCCCAATGTAACGTCGTTGAAGACACCAAACATGTGCTCTGTGAGTGTATGGAATACGCATCAGAGAGACAGTCTCTGAAGATGGGCTTAAACACAGTGGCATGACACAGAACAGGAATTTGGAGTTAAAAAAAAACCATTCTAGGCCCATGGCAGAACGCCTCCAGTGCGTTAGACTCTACAAAAGGTCGTTCTTACGGCCACAGGCTTGAACGAAACGTTGTAAATAGGGCAGTGGGTGTGAGAGACTTTGTGTTATGTGACTGTTATGTGTGTATGTAACTGTATGTGTTGTGTGTTTATCATTGTATATATCATTGTCATCACCCGGCAACTGGAGTAGCCTGTCAGGTGTGAAAAAACCAGGCAAACCTCTCCAGCTTCCCATTAAAATATTTCTCTCTCTCTCTCCAATGAATGTTTTCTCTAAAAATGAATGTTTTCTCTAAAAATGAATGTTTTCTCTAAAAAATAAATGTTTTCTCTGAAAAACAAATGTTTTCTCTAAAAATAACTGTTTTTTTTCTCTCTCTCTCTCTCTCGTCTTTTCTCGATCCAAACGAGAGCGGGCGGCTCGAAGATTTCCGTGATGGCTCGCTCGTGTCGCCCGCGCCGACTGCGCGCAGCAGTTAGCGGCACCTAGCGGCACATTGAGCGAGGAGCCGCCGTTTTCAGACCTGCAGCAGCGTTTCGTATTGAATGAGCACGGCCTCATCGGCTTCTACAGAGAGAGGGAGTAAAAAGGGGGAAGGAAACAGTGAGTGAGGGGGCGCCAAATTAGGCCTAACGATGATTAACGAACGAGCTAACGATCATTACGTCACCCGTGGGGGGGTCGTCTCTCTGTAGCCTAGCTACGTAGCGGCGTCGGCACTGTTGCTCGCTGTCGTGCGCCTCTCCCGGTGTTTCCTGCTTCCGATTTTTTTTTCTTTTTTTTTTTTTCCTCTTTCCAGGCGTGCGCTCGCTGGTTTCTCCTTACGGTCCGACGCCCGTGTCTGCCGGCGCGGCTCGCCTTTTTCCCTGATTTGAAGGAAGAGCACCATTTGACCGCGCCAACAGCAGCGCTCCGTGCAGTGTGTGTGTGTACGATATTGCTGCTGCTACTGCTGCTGCTACATTTACGCTGGCGGGAGCGCCTTTGAGCGCGCGAGAAAACGGCTTGTAATGAGCTTCTGTTGCGCCGCCAGTACGTACCCGCTTGCTCGTGTATACGACTGGCTCGTTCGAAGCGATGAAGCGGTTTCAGCGTATTTTGCTCTTTTCCCGTCTATACGTAAATCTGCGATTTTGTGAAATGACTATGCGATTGACTTATACGCATTCTACATGGGGTCCCGCGAACGGTCGATCGACCTTCGTTCCTGAGTGTAGGGACAGTTGGGGGGGCGTAATTTCGGAGATCGGTTTCTCCGAAATCGGAGGATTCGGCTTGGCTCGGCGAGAGAGTCAGAAAGGCGTCGGATTTCTCGCCGCGTTCTCGCAATTCTCGTGGATTTATGCCGGAGGGTGCCTCCGTCGCGCGTACGGAGAAAGAAAAGTGACTCCATTTGGTTATGTCTGAAGCTTTCTAAGTGCGTAGTACTTTAGTAGCTCTTAAGGCTGTCGTATGCTGTTGTCGATTGGCGTAACGCAGGCAGAACCGCGAATGACAATTGAAAGAAAGGAGAAGCAAGCGATAAATAGGAAGAAAGAGAGAGAGACAGAGAGAAAGACAAGAAATATAGAAATGGAAGTGGAAGTTAATAAACATGAATGAAGAAAACTCAAAAAGAACTGGAAAAGAGAAAAAAAGGAAGAAAGAGGGCAGAAATGAAAGAGAAAACCGAAGAGCAACAAAGAAGGCTGTCTGGCGCCACAATTCCACCATGCTTGGCACCACTATAGGCAGCTTTGCACTATAGTGGTGCCAAGCGTCCATCCGACGCTAGGCACCACTATAGTGCAAAGCTGCCTTACTTTTTTTGTATCTTTAGTAGTAATAGTAGTTGTTGTTGATGTTGTTGGTGTGGGTGTAGTAGTAGTAGTAGTAGTAGTAGTAGTAGTTGTTGTTGTTGTTGTTGTTGTTGTTGTTGTTGTTGTTGTTGCGATGGAGCACAGAGCTATCGCTTCGTAAACTCATGCCACGGACAACAAGGTTGTTGCACAGTGTCAGTAACTATTGCGAACCGTCTGCCCCCTATGTCGAGCTCAATGTCATACTATGCGTTCACCACCTGCGCAGTCCGATGGCTTGGGGTATTACGGGAAATTTCTGACCTTCGAGCCCCGGAATGCTGTAGGAGAGCTGCATCGCGTCTTGCGTTCTCTGGTGTCTATTTCGCTGGTCTAACTGAAACGATAGATAGATAGATAGATAGATAGATAGATAGATAGATAGATAGATAGATAGATAGATAGATAGATAGATAGATAGATAGATAGATAGATAGATAGATAGATAGGCAGATAGATAGATAGATAGGCAGATAGATAGATAGATAGATAGATAGATAGATAGATAGATAGATAGATAGATAGATAGATAGATAGATAGATAGATAGATAGATAGATAGATAGATAGATAGATAGATAGATAGATAGATAGATAGATAGATAGATAGATAGATAGATAGAGAGGGGGGAGGAAGAGAAAGAGAAATGAAGTCGTGTTACCTGAGGCCCCTGAGACCCCAAACTACCACTAACAGTTTCGTTTAGCTATAAGTTACCCTTTTCGCATATTCCCTTTTTTTTTCGCTATTTCTACTGATGCTTGCCTTGTAGGAAATCCCCCATAAGTGGGTTCAGCCATCTTTCTAGGCCCCAACCAACCAACGAATGCAGCTGCGTAGCTTGGGGCAGCATGCTCATGCTCTGCCTTTGGCAAAAGCGCCACGCACTCCATCTGACGCAGCTCGGACTGGCAGTCGCAGTCTACTAGGTGGCCTGGAAATGTGCCGTTTTCGCGAGCCGTGCATTACGCAATACGGTGTCTACATTAGAGCACACTGATACGCCGTTCGCTTGCTCCGGGGTTGTACGCTCGTAATCGGTGTCTGCTGCTATCTTACCGTGTGCCCGCATCGTGGTGGACGGAAAGGAAGTGGTGCACGGGCGCGCTTTATGGTTGGCAGTCTCACAACAGACGGGCCAGAGACTACAAAGAACAGAAAAAGAAAGCGAATGTTCGTGAGACGGATAAGAGTGGTTGGTGTGTATGAGTGTCTTACAGCAGGCGAGATACTACAAATACAAAAAAATAATGGGGGAGGGGGGATGTTCATGAGATGGGTAACGAGGGTTGGTGTGTATGAATGCCAGTCTTACTACGGGTGATGCATGACAAAGAAATCAGGGAGAAAGAGAGAGAGAGAGAGAGAGAGAGAGAGAGAGAGAGAGAGAGAGAGAGAGAGAGAGAGAGATGAGGGGATGGGGGAATGCTCATGAGACGAGCAAGAAGCGTCGCTGTGTACGGCGAATAGCGTGTGCGTATAGCATACATACGGTGGTCCAACTTTTCATTGCGTGGCTATAGAGTGAGTACGCGCGTCGGCAGCAGCAGTAGTGACGTTGATGCCCCTTCGGCGGCTGCGCTAATGAAGCTCCTTAACGAGCCCCGCAGTGGCGCCTCATCTCTCCCCGGTGGGTGTGGTCGCAACACCGGGTTCTCCACCCCGGGGGCCCACTGCTGCTGCTGCCGCCACTGTCCTGGGCACGCCATAGCTGCTGCTGATGTTGCTGCTGTTTGTGAAGCGCGCCGCTCATTTTCTTGGGCAGCTGGCGCTGCCCTCGAAAATGAAGCGTGCGGTTCCTGTGCCGGGCGCGCGACAACGTTCCGTTAGCGCGTCTCGGTGTCGTTTGGGTCCGTCGAAAACAAACAAACAAAAATTACTGAACGAGGTCCGCCGTCGCGCTTTCCTTTCTTCAGCAATCTCGCTAAAGCCATCCAAGCACACGTACGTGTTACAACGCGTCAGTGCTTGGCGGGTAGACTAGGCATCGCCTTCCTACGGGAGAGAGGAAGTGCGCAGCTTTTCGTAAGTGATTCCTCAAAGAGAGAAAAGAAGATACAAGTGAGCCCCGTAACTGTCTGCATCTGAGTGCGACACCTCAGCAGGGGCTCACGAGGAATGGGGTTAAAGAAGGATTAAAAGTGATAAGGATAAAAAGAGATAGGGATAGAGATGAGGACACTCACATACAGGAGTAAGGAGAAGATAGAGAAAGATGGACACGGTCGCAGGAGTCCGAGGATGGTGCACCACTCAGCGAGAGCTTCGCGGCATCAGCAGATTGCATTGGGCGAGACGGTCAGCCAGAGCTGCGCTGTCGTAGGAGATCTCGGGGGCACAATCGGTAGTAGTTACGCTTAGTTGCGCCCCCTCCCTCTGTAGGGAGAGGGCGCCAAGCGCCGCGCGCTGTAACGCATATACGTGTTGTTACGGCTTAACCATTAAAAAAAAATGGGCGACGAGCAGACTGCAGCGCTCTCTCTCTCTCTCTCTCTCTATCTATCTATCTATCTATCTATCTATCTATCTATCTATCTATCTATCTATCTATCTATCTATCTATCTATCTATCTAAACACACACACACACACATGCGCGCGATATTTGTAACCGTATATCTTTTAAAGTTGAACCTTCTTTGTAAGCCTCCAGGTTTCTGCTCCGTAGGTTAATACCGGAAAGATGCAGCTGTTATGTACCTTCTTCTTGAGGGATAGCGGCAATCTACCTGTCATGATTTGAGAGTGCTTGCCGTATGTGCGCCACCCCGTTCTTATTCTTCTAGTTACTTCAATCGCGTGCTTCGGCTCCGCGGTTACTACCTGTCTTAGGTAGGCGTACTCTTTTAAAACTTCCAAGTGCCCTGCTACCTACATCGAAGCGCGGTTCCCTTCCGAGGTTATCGTACATTACTTTCGTTTTCTGCAGAATAATTTTAAGACTTATCTTTCTGCTCTCCTTGTCTAATTCAACAATAATGAATTGCAATGCTTAAATTGGGGATGACGCGTTGAGCGATGGAAAGGAATATGATAGCTGTAACCTTATATGAGACAAGAAGGGAGCAGAGTGGGTCAGGAAACAAACCGGGGTCAAGTATATCATAGTTGAAACCAAAAAAAAAAAAAACAAGTAGACGTGGGTCGGGCACGTAGCACGTAGGCAGGATAGCTGCTGGTCACTAAGGGTAATTGACTGGATTACCACAGAAGGCAAGTGGGTGAGGGGGAGACAAAAAGTTTGGTAAGCAGGTGAGATGAGGAAGTCGGCGGGTATAAATTGGCAGCAGCAAGCACAGGACCTAGTTTATTGGAAGTCCGCAAGCACATTACCTAGTTTACTGGTGGAACATGGGAGAGGCCATTGTCCTGCAGCGGGTGTAGTCAGACTGACGACGACGATGATGATCTTTTAAAGTTGCCGGAACTTGCGCGTACAAGCGCATGATAAAAGCGGAGGACAACACAAATGTGTGTGCCCATTTTTAGCAAAGCCTTATCAATATTTAACAGTAACTCTCCCAGCTTGTCTGCTTGTTCTACGCAGCTTCTTACGCGCGTGTCCGCTTGTGGTACGACTTCCCTGCGTTTCAGCAACGTGAATCGGTGCCCGAACTTGCACAACATTCACTAATTCTGTGCCCAGGGGTGTGTGTATGTATGTGCATCTATCTATCTATCTATCTATCTATCTATCTGTCTATCTATCTATCTATCTATCTATCTATCTATCTATCTATCTATCTATCTATCTATCTATCTATCTATCTATCTATCTGTCTGTCTGTCTGTCTATCTATCTATCTATCTATCTATCTATCTATCTATCTATCTATCTATCTGTCTGTCTGTCTGTCTGTCTGTCTGTCTGTCTGTCTATCTGTCTATCTATCTATCTATCTATCTGTCTGTCTGTCTATCTTATCTATCTTATCTATCTATCTATCTTATCTATCTATCTATCTATCTATCTATCTAATCTTACAAGCTGCCACTCTAGCGTCGCCAGCGCGAAGTCAGCGACCGGGAATGACAGCAGGTTGGTTCGTTCCGTATGCAAGCAGAGACAGTGAAGAGATCAGAGACGTGAGAAAACAAAACAACTTTACTCTAGTGATATTGCAGCACACGGGATCTAATACAACACTTCAATACAACTAACAAAATACATCAACACTTGATACAACTAAAAATATATAAAACCAAAACAATAAACCAGTTTACGAGAGAGAACTATTACAGGCTACACAAACTAACAACAATAGAACTACGGAGTAGAAAGTTCGAAGATATGAACGGGTGAAGGCATACGTGTGATGACCGGCCGCGTTGCGTCCCCGACGATCGGATGCGAGAAGTCGAAGAGAGTTCTGGCATGACTGCGACGTCGGCGGTGTTGCAACGCTGGTGGCTCCGGGAGGCTAGTGCTTGCAGGTGACTTCGAGCAGGTTGAGCTAACTCGAGGCGAAGTCCTGATGTCTACGTTGCAGACGTTAATATCGCGTCACAACTAGACGAACGGCTAAGTTTAGGTGGCCAGCCGATACAGAGCCTCACTAACAACTTCTAGAAGAGATGCTTCTTGATCTGTTTCTACACCATGTTGGTCAGCGACTAGTCTGCCTAGCAGGGCAAAATCCTGCGCTTAAATCCCCCTCGTGTCTCCTCGCTCTCTTCCTTGGGGACAAGAGACCTCTACATGGGTCCAATCATGTGCGTTTAATTGATGAAAACTCCGCCCCAAAAATATTTTGACCCCACCCCTTTTCAATTGGGAGAGGGCCCTCAACTAGCGAGAGTGACAACCTGTCGGGTTGTTGTCATACGGCTTGGCCACCAGAGCATTTCCCACGCTTTTCCCCGTGGAAACGGTCAATCGTTTGGCTCTCAGCCGGTGCGTCTCGTAGTCTAATCCTTGTTCGGGGTATACCGCGGCCTTCTACGACCTTGCAGACGCCGCCGCAGTTACAAAAGGGTCGACCGTCGGCGGCGACGTTCTAAGAAGAGCACCCCATTCTGCACTTCTCGGCTCCCTTTCATGCGCTCGCCGTTCTCACGGTCAGTGGGGGAGTACGGCGCCCGTTAATTGCCGTGACGCGGTGTCGCCAAAAATGGCCGTCCGTGACAATCTATCTATCTATCTATCTATCTATCTATCTATCTATCTATCTATCTATCTATCTATCTATCTATCTATCTATCTATCTATCTATCTATCAGTTATTGTTTTTTGCGTAGTTATTAAGGCCGCAGATGCACGATAGAGTATAACATCCCAATTCGAAAGCAACGTTCAAGACGGTCGCACTGGCGCGCTTTTAACGTGTTTCCCGGAAGGTTTTCGGTGACGACAAGCGGCATCCACTCGTATTGGCTTCAACCGCGGTGCGAGCCGTACTGTACGGTGGTGCGTGCCGCCGCACTTCTCGACTCGCGGTACAGAAAGTCAGGTTCGCGTGCTCGGAGTCCATATACAACGGGCGGCGAGGGCGCAAAGCCGGCGGGCACTGCGGCCACTATTAATCACCTGTCCTCGCCTAGCTAGAGGAGCTGGACGGTGCCTTCGTACACGAGGCTGCGCCAGCCGCCCGGAGCTGAACGCCGCCTCCAACTGCCTCCTAACCGCTGCCCTAAAGAAAAAAAAAAAAAGAACTGATCCGGCGTTGTGCAGCGCGTACTCGCGGGCTCCGACGCGCTGTTTATTAATCAGGGAAGCCTATTGTTTTCGGCTCTGACGCCGGGCGGCAGCCGCGGGCGCTGAGTATGTGTACAGAAAAGGCTCCGGGGTTCAGTATGTAAGCATGTGGGTTTACGGTATGTGCGAAGTTGTCCGTGGTTACTGGTTTTTTTGTTTTGTGTGTGTGTGTGTGTGTGTGTGTGTGTGTGTGTGTGTGTGTGTGTGTGTGTGTGTGTGTGTGTGAGAGTGTGTGTGTGTGTGTGTGTGTGTGTGTGTGTGTGTGTGTGTGTGTGTGTGTGTGTGTGTGTGTGTGTGTGTGTGTGTGTGTGTGTGTGTGTGTGTGTGTGTGTGTGTGTGTGTGTGTGTGTGTGTGCGAGCGCGCGCGCGCTAAAAGTGTTGATGCCCGTGCTGTAGGGGTGTCCTTACACCCTGTCGCGTTGTGCCCCACCAGGTGACGGCACAGCGGCTGGTGGCGGCGGGGAACGGGGAAAAATTGTCTCGACACTGTCTTTCCCTCCCCCTTCTATCTCTCTTCCCACCCCTGCGGCTAGAAGTGTTTTTGAATGTGGCGTCACAGCCGGTCGCGCGCTCCTCTCGGACCGCGCGTAGCTCGTTTTGCGAGGACGGCAGCCGCCGCCAAGCCACAACAACGTGGGCTGCGTTTTCCGGCGATATCGTGCGCTTTCCGATATCGTGCGCTTTCCGGAGATATTCCGGCGTTCACTATATACATAACTTTATTGGACGTGTAGCAGAGGAGGCGCAGCCAGGGGGGAGGGGGTGGGGGTGCGAGGTCGAACCTTCCTCCGCCCCCTCTTCGAAATTCTCTGATTTTACTTGTGTATATATACGCGCACACTTACAAATGCATGCACACGCGTAAAGTATGATCCCCCCCCCCCACCTAAAAAAAAAAATGTTGCCATGATAGTGATGTATAATAGCGTAAACGATGAACGCGATAACTCGTGACGTTGAGAGAATATGGTGTGAAGCAGCTTTTTCTAAACCTTGTTCTGAAACTAAAATAAAGCGCACTGGTCTTGTTCATGGCCTAGTATCAACCAATGAAACGAAAGAGACAACGAAGCCAAAGGAAACAATAGAAATAATACTATTTGTCACTTTTTTTAAATGAAGGAAGAAACACAGAAGAGACATATAGGGGCCCTTCTCCCTCTCTCTCTTTCTCTCTCGATCCTTCGCGTTTCAAGAATTGCGCCAGCAATAATGAGTTCAGCAGACCAAGGCACCAACACGCCCAGGAAAAAGTTCGTCTAGATTGCCAATGATGTTAGTGCTGTGGGCGTCCTCTAGATGTCTCGACGAAGCGGTTGTCAAAAAGTGGTGCGTGTTAGCGTGTCGCACGTTTTCAGTGCGACCTACATTTGCCGCCGCATACTATTAGTGTATAATGGCGCATACATGAACGCGAAAGGGCTGGTGGTCAGTAAGGCCTTAACCCGGCAAAGTCTTAACGCCTTAAACTGTTTCTTATTTTTTTAACGATCCCCACGGTGATCCTCGTTCTCTCTCTCTCTCTGTCTCTCTCGCAGACGGAGCTGTCTCAGAACCTGCAGGCACTCTCGGAGAAAGCCAAGACCGCCACCGAGTTCATACAGGGACTCAAGGGCATGTCCGAACGAGTACACGTGAGTAGTTTTTTTTTTTTTTTTTGTCTCGTTGTAGCAGTTGTGGCGAGTGATTGTGGGGCGCTTGTGTGTCGGGTCTTCCCGATATTACGTACGCTTATATAATACACATTCGTTATTTCGAATGAACAATAATGATAGCGATTGGATTTGTAAAATAAGAAAAATAATATAAAACGAACATTGCCGTAGGCCATGGAGTTTCCTATGAGGAGCTCTGGTGCTCTGCACTAGGAGGAGCTCTGGTGCTATATAGTGTCTAGAGAAGTTGCAACGTAGCGTGCTTAAGCCGGTATGGTAATGACGGGCATTGCGCGGATTTGTCTAAACTTCGTTGTTTCGACTCAGTTTTGCTTCTGCGGCTTGCGTCCGCTTGTCATGAGGCGAAGTTTAGCTTTTTTTTTTTTTTGCAGCTTCGCTTCACCGACTGAACTGTTTCGCGTCTCACGAATTCAAATCGGCTAACGATGTTGACAGGGATCCGTTCTTTTATCCGGAACAAGTGCCGAAACGCAGCTATAAACGAAGCCAGGAGTGCGTTCCAAGCCGTAAGCTCGAAGATAGGGCAAATCCTAGTACTATACCATCTCTATACCTCTTGCTCGTTATTTCAAGTTCGTATTAGTACATGCAAATACACAACAACACTGGTTAGACCCATAGCCACTGGCTAGTAAGTGGTCTAATAAAATGTACATTTAAAAATGACCATCTCTCCTCGTCAACAACATCGGGGCTCGTAGCGATTTTGCTAGCCATAAGCTTTATTAAACTGTCAACGACACCGAAAAAGTGGGTGGTAATTACAGAATCTCTGGCGGCACTCGAATGTGTGAAAATTGCCACTTCAAGACGGATTCATGTGCGTATAGTATACGCTATACTAAAAGAACTTTCAGAAGCTAGGAAGTCGAATAATCGAGTGGCATTTCAGTGCACGGGTTCCCAGTCACTGCCGAATCGAGGGAAATGAAATGGCAGATGAGTTGGCGAAAACCGCTCATTATTTTACGCAAACGTGTCTCGTTCCTGTATATCAATATGATGTAAATAGAATTTTAAGAACAACGAGACGTGAATTATGCTTGTCTACCTGGTTCACAGACAAAACAAAGGAATCGATCCTGTATGCTGTTGATCCTAATCTTGACTTGGAACTGCCCACACAAAGCATTTCCTACTTCGTATTCAGCGTGTAACATCGTCAGTATGTTCATGCGGCAACGATGACGAGGACATCTATCACCTCTTTGCTCGACTGTCGGTAACACGACACACACCGAAAGCGACTCCAACAGGAACTCCATAAGTTAGATACCGAGCGGCCATTTGCGCCGAATACAATACTAGGCCCATGACCATCTAAAATAAATGGCAAAGCAATGAAGGCGCTGCAACAGTTTTTCGAAGAAACGAAGATTTGTGACCACTACTGAGCGGACTATAGTTAAAAGTGAGCGTGGTGACTACGTGTTTGTTCTGCCCATAGGAGAACTTTTGCTCTCACCTATGTTGCACTGTATATAGGTATACTATGCTATTTAGT
Source organism: Rhipicephalus microplus (assembly GCF_043290135.1). Classification (NCBI taxonomy): domain Eukaryota; kingdom Metazoa; phylum Arthropoda; class Arachnida; order Ixodida; family Ixodidae; genus Rhipicephalus; species Rhipicephalus microplus. The sequence goes on from NC_134705.1 coordinate 177,858,584, forward strand.
TTTTTTTTTTCTTTATTTGAAAAAAAATCAAGTGGAAAGGGTAGCCGTCGCCAAGTAACGATGACAAAAACTCCTTCGTTTATTCTCTATTTCAATAAAAAAAAACAGGTTGTTCAAACAAAGCAGATATAAAAAGTACACTTCAATCGTAACAAGAAAAAAAATTGAAGCAAAACGAATAAAAAAGAATCATGTTTGCATGGCAGCCATCGTTCCCATGGTCGCTGAACGATCGCAGCGTCGGAGTTACCTCTATAAATATTCTAGGAAACTCTGTGCCTTACGCATAAGCTTCATATGACTCAAAGGCGGAAGCCGTCTTTATCTTCTCAGTTGATTGTATTGTTCACCGCCCCCCCCCCCCCCCCTGCCCCTAATATCTTTCTTCTTCCAACGTGGCCTCCGGGATTGGAAGCATTGGAAGGTTTGTGCGCTTCGAGGGGTTTTTATGCCATGGCTCCCAGAAGGGTACACCTCTGATTGTGGGACGACGTCACGCGATGAAGTCATAATGTGGCGTCACGTTAGAGACGTCATCACAACGTCACGAACTTCAGCGACATCTGACGTCACGATATTTCGATATTTGACGATATTGACGATATTTATGACGATATTTCGCAGCACTCTTGTTGGCGCCGCAGTCGCGGATGATCAATTTTCGCTTTTACGGGGCATCTAATTCTTTCGCCCTGAAAAAAAAAAAGGGCTATGCGAATGTTGGTATCCCTGGGTAAACTTGTAGATCAAGATTTGGTAACTTGGAAGCTGAGAAAGATTGTGTAATAATTGTCATAAAAACGCTTAAAACTATGAAACACGAATATCAGAAAAGTCATCCTCGTACCATCTGTACTCTTTGGATGGTACAAGAACCGCCGCCCAGATTTCTCTCTATAGTCACTAGTTTATTGGGAACTCTTCGCATACGAAATTCGCGTTTAAATAGCCCAGTTTGGCAACATTGCGCTACCTGCTTGCTCAGTGCAGAAAGCCGGCCTAAGCGAGGAAATCAAGCTGTATGTATGTGTACGCTACACCACACGTGGGCCGTCGATTTCGGGAGGCTGGCGTTGCGTCCGCCGTAATTATTGGGTGGCCCCCAGATTTCCGCCTCGCGCGTCAAACGAGCCGTGAAGCCCCCCCCCCCCCCCCCTCCCCCTTTTCACTCCCAGGTTCTGCTCCTAGCACATTCTCTATCCCTCTCTCTCTCTCTCGCTCCCTGGAGAAGTGTCGGCGGCCAGCGCTTCCGTGGAGATGAGCGTTGCCTACTACTACGTTCCGCGCCTCGATGGTATCTTCGCTTGCCGCGCTGATCGTCTCTTGGGTAGAAGAAGCTGCTAATCCCAGAAAAGGTCTTCCGCCCCGCCGCTCTGATTCCCCAAGGAACAAACATGCGCGTGGTCTGTGCTTACGCTATAGCGAGAAAAAAAAAAAAAACGGCGTATTTCTCTCTCCTCGTGGCGACCTTGTACGGTTAATCGCAGTGGTACTGCACTTTTCGTCAGCTGTGAAGGAACGCTGAGAAGAAACACCTATTATCGTGAGGCGCCAAATAAGCGAAAGAAGGCCCGCTCCGCAATTATATAGCAGACAACTTGAAATAAAGAGTAATTGTACATTGGGGTTGATAAAAAAAAAACTATGACTAACTCAGCCGGCACCATTATTATAACAGGCTTATTGAAAAGATGCAGTAAACATAAACCGTGTCCTAGTTTATTACGCATTAACAGTTGCACGGTAACGTGGCGATGGAATTTAAGCTTTAGATATTGTCTCAGGAGACCCATTGACCGTGAGTTCTTGGGAAATTGGACATTTTAGACTAAATTATCACGTATTTGTGGTTTGAAGAAGCGAGCAGCTCAAAGTCATTGTTAAAGGTCTAACATCTCATTGGCCTGTTATTACGGTGCAGTGATAATTACGATTGTTGCTCTCAGGTGCAGCAATGAGGTAAATCGAGACGAAACCCAAGGCCGTCGATTCAGCGCTTCGATTCAGAAAACCTAGCTCAACGGCAAGCAGAGTTCACCTTTTGCTAGGAAGTTGTGCCGTGAAGTTGACTTTACCTTCAGGAAATGAAAATTTTTTCATGCGAAAAAAGAAGGGGGGGTGGGGCAAAATTTCACGTGCTTCGCGGAGAGTAGCTGTCGTCTTCTGCCTAAGTTCTACCGAACTGAATAAAGCTCTAATAGCCACATTGTACGCGCAGCTAACCACGAAGCAAAATCGTTGGCCATGGCCGGAATGCATACGCTCGCAAAGCGAGCGGCTTGTTACGTCACGGCTAGCGAGTGCACCATTGTCGCAGACTGTCGGACCATTTGCGTGTTTACAAATAAAAAGGTTGTTGTGAATAAACTTTTCGGCCAAATGCTCTGGAATATCTCCAGCCTGTTTGTGAGCATCCAAGGATTAACCCACAGAGCACTGTTTTATGATCGAGAATTGGGTGTCCGTGCGGTCCCTTTAATAGTATTTTGTATTCTACGGAACGACATGTAACGCGCAGTACGTAACGCAGTGTAGTAGGCGTACCATCTAGCCTCTCCACCACCACCGCTACGGTGGCGTCGTTGGCGAAGAACTGCAGGAGTGCCTGGCGCATAAGGAAAGGGTCAACAGAGGAAGAGGTGCCGTCGAGTGGGGGGGGGGGGGGGGAGGAGATGACGTGCGTGATTGAATCCACCACGCACGTGCGACTCCGATAGGAAAGGAGAGGGAGGTCAGTGCGGGCGCGTATGCCGCAGTCATCATCGGCTACGGCGGGACGTCGAGGTCACCAACCTGCCCCGATTTCTCGGACGTTGTTGGGTCGTCCGCGGGGCGTCAGACCGGACCGGATGCCCCCATCGTCTACGCGGGCAACAACAGGCTCGCCTACAGGGGTCCGCGCTCTTTCCCCGCGTGCGACGCGGCGTGACTCAGCAGCGGCCGCAAACAGTGGTGGCGGTGGTGCCTTTCTTACCAGCCACGTGCTCTTTCCTCACCGGATATTGCATCTACGGCACCCCCACGGTTCCTCTCGGGAGGGAGCGTGGCATATCCTCTGGCCGCTTAGCCCGCGGGCAGCGTATATGATGCGCGCACGTTAAAGGTCTCACCCCCTTTTTTTCGTCGAGTGCGCAGGTTGCGCGTTCCGTAGAGTTTCCCTAATATACGCTAGAGGGCCACTCTGGCGCTAGTGTCTATGGGAGCTGCAATGCACGGCGCTTGAGCGAGCATGGGAATGATGGGTAGTAGACATATTTGCCGTCTGTGTACCTTACGTTCCTTTTGGCTTCGCGTGGCTTGAAGCTAATTTGTCACGAAACAACAATCGGCGTATCATTAAACTTCCTTCTATCTCTCTCTCTCGGCCATAGATTTTCCTAATGTGCACTAGAGGGAACTCTGTCGCTAGTGTCTATGGGAGCTGCAATGCACGGCGCTTCAGCGAGCATGGGTAGTACACAGATTTGCCGTCTTTGTACTTTACGTTCCCTTTTGGCTTCGCGTGGCTTGAAGCTAATTTGTCACGAAACAACAATCGGCGTATCACTAAACTTCCTTCTCTCTCTCTCGGCCATAGAGTTTCCCACAATACTTACTAGAGAGAACTCTGGCGCTAGTGTCTGTGGGAGCTGCAATGCACGGTGCGTCAGCGAGCATGGGTAGTACACAGATTGGCCGTCTTTGTACCTTACGTTCCTTTTGGCTTCGCGTGGCTTGAAGCTAATTTGTCACGAAACAACAATCGGCGTATCATTAAACTTCCCTCTCTCTCTCTCTCGGCCATAGAGTTTCCTAATATGCACTAGAGGGAACTCTGGCGCTAGTGTCTGTGGGAGCTGCAATGCACGGTGCGTTAGCGAGCATGGGAATGATGGGTAGTACACACATTCTTATAATGTTCGTACTTCTGGCCTGCTTCTGGCTCCGTGTGTGTTCGTGTGGCTTGGAGCTGTTTTTTTTTTTTTTCACGAAAAAAAAATTTGCAAATGTTCAGCGTTTGCGCTTCGCAGCCTTATTCTTTCAGACTTACCTTTCCAAATCGGGTCACGAAGTTCAAAAGAGTTGGCTCTTTCTTTCAAAACAAAACCGAAACACAACAATAAACAAAGCCGGAAGTACGATTCGCCGCCCGCAAATACGAAGACACTAGGCAAATGTGTGTACTACCCATCATTCCCATGGTCGCTGAACGATCGCAGCGACAGAGTCCCCTCTAGTTAATTTTGGGAAACTCTGTGGCACGTTCCACGTTTTCGTGCGGTCGCAGTTTCGGTACGCGCGCCTCGCGGCCACCGTCCGAGGAGGATTAAAGAAATTGCTGGAGTGGAAATCATTACCTAGGAGTGAAGCCGTGCTCTTGGCAAGATGGCGGCTGCGGCGGCCATCTTACTGGGGGCATGATAAAGTATCACAGTTCAGCGATTAAGAACGGAGCGTTTCTCTCGAACGCCCAACGAGTGTAACGTGGAAACTTTTTCGGGTCACATAGTGCTCCAAGTGCGTCTTAGTGTTACTAGTTTTCCTTGGTGAGTCTCCGATCGGAGGCAAACTACTTGGGAAATTCAGTCACCCATACTCGTTTCTGTCATCTCGTCGGGAACAACTATCCTATAATATAGAACTAACGTAGCATTTACATACCATATCAAAGCCACTTGACCTTTAGGTGGGCACTATCAGAAAAGAGCATGCTTCCGCCATCTTGGCAGTGGCAAAAGATGGCTTCACTTCTGCTGGCAAGGCATTGCGGGAGCTTCCACCCCAGCAATTTTTTTTAATCCTCCTTGCCACCATCACGCTCGCTACTGTATTAGTGAGGCTGTGATGTGACGTCACCGAGGCGACCATTTGCGTTGTGCTAGCAGCGTGAAGAAAAAAAAAAACCTGCGAATCGTTTGACAGAGTGCCGTACGTTGACGCCACGAGAAAAACTCACAAGGCCCGCAATCATCTAGGACGTCAGAAAGGCAAAAGCCATCTCCTTATTCTTTTTGTTCCCAGTAGATCTATTAGACAACCCGCGCCCGCCTCCGAAATATTTCTGCACCTAACGTGTTTTTTTTTCCCCCTCAACTGCCTCCAAGATCGGAGATATTGCGAGCTTTTTTCTCCTTACCTGGTTAAGCACTGCCTCCGTGATGAGCCCCACCTTTGACCCCGCAAAGATTTGTTTTGGCGTCATAGTGTGGTGTCACGTTGTGTGAGGTCTTGTTCACTTCAAGATGACGTCATATGGTGACGCCATCTTTCGATTATTTTTTGTGCACCACTCGTGTTTACGCTGGCGATGCGGAACGCCGGCGGTGGTCAATTTTTACGTTTGATTAGACATTTAACGCTTTCGCCTAAACCATTGACCTCATCGAAGCTGTCCCTTTCTACAGCGAGGCTGTAAATGCATGCATTGTAACAATCTGAAACCGAGCAGAATTATTAGACTGATGCACAGTCCGCAACAACAAAGACACGCGGACACGCTGAAGCCCAAGTTAGTCGCAGAAAATATGAAAATCGGAGAATTAAAAATCCAGGACGACGATAACAACACCAATGATGCTTATCAAAGAAGCACTAGTACCACAAAATATGGCCCCGGTAATGCCGGCTTAACATCGGAAACCATTGCTGAAATAAGAACTTCAAAATTTGGACCAGCTGACCGTAGGCCTCGAGGCCTACAAAAAGGCTGGATGCTGGATACCGGACACCGGATACTGGACACATGCCTGCTCCTGACATGAAGCAGGAAGAGCATGCCTGCTCATGACAAGAAGCAGGAAGAGAGGTAACAAGAAGAATAATCACCTAGGTTTAAAATTTTAATCCACCTTAATTCAGTGTTTAACTTCAAAATTTATATTTTTCTTTCTTTATATTGCTTTGAAATTTTGATAAGTTCTCGCTGTGCTGTCGGCCCGATCCGCTTCCTACGGTGGTTTCTGGTGGCAGTCCCATACTAATCCTTCCGCGCTCTATCACTCTCTTACTTTTTTCTCTCACCTCTTTCACACACCCCTTCTATTTCCTACCTTCCTTCAAACTTGCGATACATTAGTGGTGCAGGAGGGCACTCTAGCCCTTCTCGCATCATATATGTATATATATATATTCTGCCTCTGCAATCCTAACAGTCCCATCTATATAAGATGGAAATTTCCGCAAGGACATTCTGAAGATAGAACGGATAGGAGTACATTCAATATAGGACCCATATAAGCAGGGAACCACAAGAAGCGTGCTAACTCTTCTAGAACAACAATTAACGAATAAATCTAGTACGTAGGTAAGCAGGAACTAGCTTGCTGGGCACTCGGAATATGCTAAATGGTATGGTATAGTTAGGTCTCGGTCGCATATCACTATTGACGACCTGATACAGCAAGCGGCTTGTTGCGTGGGGTGTAAAAAAAACAGCGCAAGAACGAGACTAGGCTGTTTTTACATCTCAGGCATTGGCCGCCTACTATACCTACTTTAGCAAGCGGGATCTAACTAAAAGAAAAGGCCCGGGATGTGTTTTGCGGACGATCTTTACAAGGAGTTATAACGTTTAGGCAAAGTCTGTTGAATAGTTGTCTGTCTGCTAATTTGCTATAGCTTAGAGATTTTCTTTCGCGATTTGTTTGGTTTCTAGTCATTTCTGTCTGGTGTAGTCACAGGGAAGAAAAAAAAAACACTGTGTTCGTTTTATGGTAAGGACGAATCAACAGAACGCTTTTTTTTTCATCATGCATTGGTTTCTATTTACTTGGAAAAACCTTTCTCAGTACAGCATTTAACAGCAACTGGGACATCGTCCAAATGTTCGTTTCTTGGGATCCTCCTCTCTAGAGGATTGTCATATAGGGATGTTTGCTGCTCTGTTGGTAAATTTTCATTTTAATAAGGGCGATTTTGATGCTAGATTTTATTATTGCCATTATTAATGTATACCTAATATTCAGAAATATCTCAGTAGTCGTACAATATTATATGCAACATTTTTTTTAGAACTCATCCGTTTTTTGGCCAGTCCAACGGAATGGTTGCGATATATTTACATGACATCTTCATCGTCATCGATAGGTTTTCTCTTCTATGCGGTTACAATTCAATGCAGTGCGCCATGTGTTGTGGCGCCCGGCGCTGTTGCAATACAACACAGTCTAAAAACCACGCGAAAAGGTGTTTGATGTACCGCTTCCCAGAATTTATTTATTTAATTATTTGTTTATTTAAATACTCTAAAGGCCTCGAGAGGCATTACATAGGAGGGGGGGGATACTGTTAAAAGCAAGGTATACATCAATTCATATAAAAGGACCGCACACAGCGATCAGACATAACTAGGTAAAAGGTACATTTTACGACAAGGATGTAACACATGGATCGTTTCACATCTCCAGTACATTTCAATTCCAGGAATCCGCATGGCACTAGTTCTTCATCGTTTCGCTGGTACACAAGATATAACAACAGGGTAAGATATAGTAGCAGTAGACATATTACACATCAAGAAATGTACGCAGCACTGATTGGAATGCAGACGGATCATTTATCATCACAATCTCGCTGGGTAGCTCGTTCCACTCGGTTACAGATAACACAAAAGGGGAATTTCGGTACTTTTTGGTCCTAGCAAATATGGACGACACTTTACGAGCATGGTCAGTGCGATTGGACACATAATGGGCCGGAAAAATATGAGCGCAAGAAAAAGGTGTAATACCATGATACAGAGAGTGAAAAAAGGTCAAGCGGAAGAATTTACGACGATTGCTAAGTTCTGGAAGATTAAGAATCTGTTTTAATGCTGAGACACTTTGGTATGGCGAGTACGAGTGCAAAATGAAGCATGAAATTGGCACCAGAACAGCTTTTTTTTCTTCTTTCTGTTCCGTTGTAATGCGTGCTAACGATAATCAGCATATGAATATAGTCAAGTGCTTTAATTTCTTATTTAATTATGAAGCAAATGTGATAAATGACTGTTGAGCAACGTCAGATATAGTTACTCCAACTTCGAGCACACAGCTGATAATAAAGTTATTCCGAATTTGTGGAGCCGAGCAGGCTACTCAAATCTCTCGCCATTATTTCAATAACTAAAAACGGACAAGACTGGTTGCACAATAACTTGAAATCTAATTGTACAGTAACCACGGGGACATTAAAATGCGCATAAAAAATCATCCTCACATTTCGACTTCTTTTGCAATGTTTTGCCACACTTTGGAGTGAAATTATGTAACCTCGAGAGATTGAATCAGTATCCATCATCATTATATATAGCGTCCTGAGACACTACATTTTCTACTTACCACTATTAACTATATTCTAAAGCATATGTGCGCGGCGCCTAAAATATCTATAGCTTCCTTCAAATTACGCGGAAGCCAATAATGTCTTTCTGTTTCTAGCTTTTGCTTTTTTGTATTTTTTCGCTTTGTGTACTTTTGTATCTCAATCGCGCAGGCCTCAACGATTAGCCTTCACTCTGCCGACTTCTCTCTTCTATATCGACCCATCCGGATAACTCGATTGCTTTTGAACGTTTCCGTGAGAACCAATTAATGACGCTTGCTATCACGTTCCCAGAGTTTAACGTTATCGAACTACGTTCATCTTGCGCTCAGTTTTTGGTTTTTTTTTTTTTCTGGTCTCTATAAATATCGGCGTCAACGTCAGCGCTGCGGTTTTGCGCAGCCAATAACGGAGCCTTTGAAATTGTCCTGCCGATTTTTTTTCTCCACGAACCTTCATCGGATCTTCAACAGCGATAATGTTTTTTTTTTGTTTTTACTCTGTGACTGTGTTCTTAATGGAACGTGACCGTGACACGATTTCCAAACTAAAAAAGTTGAATCAGACATCATTATGGTCATGTTAGCTATAGGAAAAAAAAAAAAAAGGTCAAGCGATTATTGTAGCTTGCGGTAGAGTGGAAACTAATATACGAAAAAGCAGCGGAGGGCCTCAGATGGAAACTATTGACAACCGATGAGTGGGGAAGATGAAGCTGGTAAGTGCACGTAATGATGGTAGTTATAATAATAATTGTCAGTGAACAAAGTTTATTCGGGTCCTGAGGAACTAGAGTCGTAGTTGCCGGTTTTAAGTCTATTCGTATTACTATTGATTGATTGATTGATTTGTGGGGTTTAACGTCCCAAAACCGCCATATGATTATGAGAGACGCCGTAGTGGAGGGCTCCGGAAATTTCGACCACCTGGGGTTCTTTAACGTGCACCCAAATCTGAGTACACGGGCCTACAACATTTCCGCCTCCATCGTATTATTATTATTATTATTATTATTATTATTATTATTATTATTATTATTATTATTATTATTATTATTATTATTATTATTTATTAACCACGATATGATTATCAGAGACGCCATACTGAAGGGCTTCAGAAATTTCGACCACCTGGGGCTCTTTACGGCCATCTAAATCTATAAGTACACTGGCCGTGAACATTTTCGCCTCCATCGAAAATGGTGACGCGCGGCTGCTTATAGAGCGTATAGTAACCGTGCACTAACCGGGCGTTTCGTTCGCGAAGAATGAAGAACTTCTCGCAGGCTCCTATCTCGCACTTTGGATGTCGCCTACGCGCTTAGAAAAGAGAGAGATTTCTGTTCCGTTAACATTTAGAGACATATCACTGGTCTCTACTCCCTTCACCACCAACGGCTTATGCACTGTCGGTTTCAAAGCTATATACCGCATGCGGTCTGCTCCTTTTGCCGCGATAGTATCCGCGCTATTTTCTCATCGACACCCGCAGGTCGCGGGATCGAATCCCGGCTGTGGCGGCTGCATTTCCGATGGAGGCGGAAATGTTGTATAGGCCCGTGTGCTCAGATTTGGGTGCACGTCAAAGAACCGCCAGGTGGTCGAAATTTCTGGAGCTTCCACTGCGGCGTCTTTCATAATCATATGGTGGTTTTGGGACGTTAATCCCCACAAATCAATCAATCAATCAATCAATCAATCAATCAGTGTTTCTCGTCGACATTGCAATGCGGCAGTCGCTTTTCACCTCGCGGTACACTTCGCCGTAACTCTGGATGGTGCTGAGATTCATTTCTCGACAACTGAAAAAGAAGATGAAAAATAGCTCGGACGCGAAAAAAAAAACAAAAAAATGTTTTTTTTTTTTTTCTGATGACGCCAGACACACATAATGTGCCTCCCCCTGGAACCGTCGCGTACCGTTGTTTCAGCAACGACGGCCCGCTCTCGTATGCGCGAAGCGCACATCGCTTTCTCCGGCCCTCCCTGGCAAATGACCCGCGGCTCGACTGCAAAGCGAAGCAAGGATGGCTGCTATAGGGACGGGACGGAGAGCAGTGGCTGAGCAAATCGACTGCATTCCAAGGGTCCCCGTTCTCCGCGCGAGTGGGGGTGTTTTACGTCGCCGTCGTCGTCCACGTCTCTACACAGCACAGGCCTGCGGACAACTTTGCGCGACGGCACATTCCGACGTGTCCTCGGCTCATTTTCCCCCCCCCTCCCCCCACCCTTATAGCGATTCGCTCCTCGCGCTGCATTCCGTTAGTACACGGCTTCACCTCCACGCCGCGCTCCAGTCGACGGCCGTGCGGGACCGGCTTGATGGCTCTAGGCATCTCGTCCGCTTTTTAGTCTTATGTATGTAAGAAACGCTAAAAGCAGCCAGGGGAATCGACGAAGAAACAAGGAACGCGCGATACTCATAGGGAAAAAGGGGGGCGCGCTCGATTTATGCTTGCACGCGGAAAGTGCCCGTCTTTCCCCTCCGTCTCTTCGTGTCCTGTATGCGTAGAGGGACATTTGAGTGCGGCACTATAGACATACGTTACCTGGCCGATCGAGGATGCACGTAGCTTGTACAGTCCGTAATACGTCTGCACTTGCTGTCGTGCGCGCCACTTGCGGAGGAGTGGAGATCACATTTGGGCAACGTTGCGCGACTCGTCGTACGTCTTTCTACCGTGCGACGTGAGGTCGACGTAACAGTGTGCGCTAGAAGGAGAAGTAAATGTCGCACACTTCCTCATTCGTTTGTTCTAACCCCCCGTGTTCACAAACGCAAATCGACTCGACTTTCACCCTTCACTTGACAGAGTTGAGCACTGCACCACAGCTCCGCTCAAAAATGACGCTGCGCTACTCAGGAATCGCAGCAGATTATCGCTGATATGCAGTGACTTGGCGTGCCTAGAGACGGCGCTCCCATCGCCTTTCTCAAGTGAAGGTGAAGCGTTGAGTGAAGGGACGTTCTAGAATACGGGGGTAAGACGACTTCAAGGTGAAATCCGTCTTATTCTTTCCTTTTTTTCTCTCGTTTGATTGTATAAAGCATGCGCAAGGTCAGCTATACAAGCGGGCCGCATGCAACCTAACTGCCAGTATTATGTGGCCCTAGGGGGACTACGTCACACTCTTAGTCAGGTACCGCTTAGAGCACTGGGTGTAGCCAGAAAACAGGCCATTTTTCGTCTGTTTTTTTTTTTTTGATATAGCCAGCATTTGCCGAGCACATGATTAAGAGTGCAGAACACCCGCCCTTCTTTGTGTCGCGCCATATCCTAAATAGCAACGGGAACTAGCAGACAATATTACCAACGAAAGTACAGGAAAAAAAAGTTATTTGCAGTAAATGTAATATAATTGTGAAGAAAAGGGGACGAAAAGATAACTTGATGCGGCTAGGGATCGTCTCTGGCCGCGGCAAGCTATCTTTTCGTTCGCTTTTTTTTTTTTTGCTTCACATCTGCATTAAAATTACTTCTAATAACATCCTGTGTACTTCTTTTTACTTGTCCTGGCATTATTATCTGTTAGTTCTCATTGATGTGCTTAACAAAACAAAAACAAAAAACTAGCCCTTAAAGTTCCCACCTTATTTCTATCCTGAAGGTCGTGACGTGGCAGTTCTGACCTCAAATAAAGTTTTTCCCTGCAATGCACTGCCGCGGCCACGCTTGTGTAGAGCGCGCGAAGAGTCGGTTTTCGCTCCGCGGAGCGAAACCTCGAGGCAGTTTCGGGCTATGAAGTGGTGTAACAGGAGAATGCGTGGTCTAGTTGTACATGCGTGCTGAAAATAAGCATGATTCCTATTTCAATTTTTTAACGTTAGTCAATTTCATTTTGGCTATTTTTTTTTCTCTCTGACTGCTGCTCCCCCATCCCCTTTTCGATCGGTCGTGTGACCCCCCGCTCTGTCCTCTTCGTGCAAACTCGGCCCACCGTCTCAAAGGGTTGCCGATCGCTTGTGCAGTCTCCTGCGATATTTGTTAAAGCACAGATTGGCGCTGCAGTCGTTCAGACATCACTGGAATAACATGTAGTATATGTATATGGATTCGCCTATGGCCTTCGTGTTTGCGCGACTTGGAATAGACTTGTGGTTTTGTTTCTTGTTTTGTTTTGATTTCTGTGCTGGATAAGAGAATGGTTCTCTCTGAACCTGCAGGTAAGCTGTTTAGAATTGTTCAGCCTAAAGGTGTCACTATGTTGATGTGGACTGCTGAACCTCGGCTAATTGTTGTCTTCCGATAAAGCCGTTCCTACAGGCTATATACACGGAGCCGAAATAACGAAACTTATGCTAATGAGTAGTGATATACAAGAAAATCCACGTATACTATCCATCACTACAATACCCATCGTGAACTTGTTTACAGCGCAACACTAGAAACACGGGACAAGGGTGGAGCAAAAGAGAAAAGAAAAGACGGTGCTGTCTTTTGCTCCTCCCTTGTCCTGTGTTTCTAGCGTTGCGCTGTAATCAAGTTAACCATGTATCCCAACCAACTGGCCCAACTTACTGTCTTACTACAATGTCGGCCGAAGCGCCGTCCGTTGCGGCTGCCGCAGACACCAGCGCCAGATTTTCCCCTAGTGTTCTATTCTGAAAGTCTATGTTACACGCTTCTTCACTCTTTTTTGCAGTCGTTTAGGGTGCCAGTAGTGAGTATATAGTTACGGTGCGCTCAGAAAGTTATTTGCTACTTTCCTTAATTTTAATGATAAACAACGAGTCGCAACTATATAGGACCGAGTAACGTATGCGCTTAAGCAGCGATTGCCGCTGGTGTCTGGCACATCAAACCCTTTCATGCCACGGAAGAAGCGATATCTTCACAGTGTTAACTTTATAGGAACGTGATGGGAAAATACAGTGGCGGATATTTTTTTTTTTTTGTTACAAAGAAAGCTTTCACCGTGTCAGCGAAAGGAAACTCCCCAGGGAACGCCCGTGCTATCCACTGAAAGAATCGACTTTGATCTCCACGGGGAAGTTTTTCGAACGGTCCGATAATTGCCATGAAATATTAGTGGCGCCGCAGGCGCAGTGAAGAACCTCTCCAGATAGACGTGCTGCGCCAATGTGTATCTCTTCTGTAGATAGTTGTATACGACGTCAATGGCTTTACGACGCCTGCCCGTATACGTTCTCGGCTGTACATTTCATTTCTTTTCCCGCTTAGCTGTGTGCGTGGCGGCCATCACGGAAGTGCGATGAATTTTTGAGGAGCGACGCAAGTTCCCTCGGCTACGGACAGGGATTCCCTACCAAGGGCAGGCGATGCCAGCGGTGGGCAGGGGGGGGGGGGGGGGTGTAGTTGTCGGGTCACGGACCCCGTGATGGCCGTATCGTTCCCGGCCGTTGCTTCGCAGCGCGCCGAAAATTGGGGAAACTTGGGGAAAGTATTGGTGCGTATATACACGAGGCCAGTGTCGCTTACTTGTGGCACACATGTGCGTCGGCACTTGCATGTTGGTTTCGCGCGGACGCATTATGTCGACCGTTCACATCGGTATGCCCGTTCTCCAGATTAACCGCCGTGTTCTAGAACGTCCCTTCACTCAGCGCTTCACCTTGACTTGAAAAAGTCGATGGGAGCGCCATCTTTTGGCAGATGAAGCCACTGCGTATTGGCTATAATCTGTAGCGTTTCTTGGGAAGCGCAGCGTCAATTTCAGTCGAGCAGCGGCGCAGTGCTCAACTCAGTCAGGTGAGGGATCAAATTCGAGTCGAGGAGCGTTTGTGAATACGGGGGTTAGCCACTTAATCGAGAATTTGAAGCACGCGGCACTGCGAGGCTGCATCCCCATCTCCCGTCGTTTGGCAGGTGAAATAGGGAGTAGGGTAGATGCAAAAGAGGGCACAAAAAAAACGGGGATCGAGAAAAATATAGACACAACACGAGCGCTGTTCTTTCGACTGAAAATTTTCATTGTAGAAACATCATAATGTACTCCTTACTGAGCATGCTCTTCCGAGGCAAAAAACTCAAGGTGAGGGCATGTGCAGTAATCAGTAGTAGCGCTCGTGTTGTGTCGATCTTTTTTTCGCCCCCTCCCACTTCTTTTTTTTTCTTTTTTGTTAGCGCGCTGTTTTGTATCTACCACGTATATGGTTCGAATTTTCACCAACTTGTCAAGTTTTCAATCCTACTCAGGAAGTACGGAACATGCTTTCGCCCAGTGAAAGTTATAAGTGTCTCGTGAAAATCGGCATCTCCGTGTTTGTTAACAACGTCGGTATGTCAGAAAAATGCTGAAGGCCAGGGGAAAATGAAGGCTTGATACGATGTAAAATTTGTGAAAGTGGGGCGTCGCTGAAGCCTACCGCTCGACAAGCGCCCCGCCGCGGTGTTCTAGTGGCTAAGGTACTCGGCTGCTGACCCGCAAGTCGTGGGTTCGAATCCCGGCTGTGGCGGCTGCATTTCCGATGGAGGCGGAAATGTTGTAGGCCCGTGTGCTCAGATTTGGGTGCACGTTGAAGAACCCCAGGTGGTCGACATTTCCGGAGCCCTCCACTACGGCGGCTCTCATAATCGTATGGTGGTTTTGGGACGTTAACCCCCACATATCAACATGCCGTTCGACGAGCGGACCTGTCTATTTCAAGGGTACACAACATGAGCAAAAGTTCGCTCGTCAAAACGTCGGCAACAAAGACGACCCGCGTTCACGAATTTTTCTCATACAGGTATGTCACAGTTGCATGTTGGCCTCCATCGCCATCACTGCGACCGCCCTGTTCACTGTTCAACTGTTTTTACCCGACCACTCGTAATGCCGCCTGTTCAGGTAAAAATCACAGAAGTGGAAGGTTCAAATCACTGCGCAGCAACAAAAAAAATGATGTTTAGGCATCCTTACGGATCCCGAAGTACGGTGCATGGGCTTCGGCAGAACGGTAAAAAAGGTGCGCCCCCCCCCCCCCACCCCTTGCAACACCTGCACTTATGCCCGCAGGGTGACTAGTCTAGTACTCACCCCTCACCTACAGCCGTGACGCAACACAAGTTAGCACACCGCCTTGACAAAATCCTGCTGACGCCCGTGGTACAATTCGTCTTTAGACATGGTTCAGTGTCATTCTCGCTTTTTTTTTTCGTTTTTTGGTAAACTTTGTCACTTTTATCGCGCAAGACGTAAGATTAAAATTGAGCGTCGCAAGCCTGTTTCTTGCTCTTACAACACGTCTTTTTTATCGTCAGGCATTTGTTACTGCTTGTACAAGCGTCCTCTGTTTCCCGCTAAACTGTTTCTTTTTATTATTTTTTTTCGCAATCATCCGCGCATTCCCTTCCACGCTAAGGCGTTCCTCCCTAGGTGTCCCCCCGATCGCCTCCGGTCACTCTTATTTTTTCCCCAATCTTTCCCAATACACGGGTCCCATAAAAGACAGCCGCGCGTCATTCGCTTCCCCAACATTTTTTTCTTTTGTTCCCTTCGCCGCCGCCTTCCCCATTTCCGTCTCATTCCGCGCTCGTTCGTCCTGTCGTTCGTATTCATTCCTGTCGTTTACGCGGTCCTGGAGGGGAGGAGGGAGGCGATCTTTGCTCCCTTTTGTCTCCCCACGACCTTCTCCCCTACATCCCGGGAGTGTCGTCAGCGTGCGACGACGAGACGACGCGTAGCCCGCCTCATTTCTTCCCCTCTTCCCCTGAAACCGGCCGGCGGTGATGCCCCCTTTCCCCTCTTCCTCCTCCTCCTCCTCTTCCTCACGCTTTCACCCGTGCAGCGTGGCCGAAGCCGCAGCAGAGGTCTCGATTGCGAGGCGTTGAATTACTAATAAAGCCCCGTTCGCGTAACGGTGGTAGATGATTGGCTCCTCGCCCTTCACGCTGTGTGGCCGTTGCAGATGTAGCAGCGAGCCTTGTGTTAGTTGGTGGGCCTTAGCTGTAATAGCCGAAATGGCAGCGGTAGTAAGGCACGGAGTTTACGCCGCAGTCGGTCGTGGTAACGACACCTAAAATTTGTCGCACGTATGCCCCCACGGCGGGCGCTTGATGGCCAATGAGCGAGCTGCGCAATTAAAAGTAACGTTATCGAATGAAAGCGAAAAAGGAAAACGTAGTGCGTCGTGTTGTAAGCGTCTTGCTCATTCTGCCCCCGACTAATCTCCGCAGTATCAGCACGCCACGCGCAGCAGTTTGCTACAGAGAGCGGAAGATGTATGGAATGGAATGTATGGATGAAAGAATTTTATTGAGGTTCAATGAAAACTATATTTTGAAGGAAATAGGTGGGAGAAAATTCGGGATTGCTGCGAGACGACTCGGAAATAATGGTCTTTAAATTTTGTGCATCTTCATGGAACCCGTCTCTCTCTCTCTCTTTCTCTCTCTCTCTCTTTCTCTCTCTCTCTGCCCCACCGCCGTGTTCTAGCGGCTAAGGTACTCGTGTGCTGACCCGCAGGTCGCGGGATCGAATCGCGGCCGCGGCGGCTGCATTTTCGATGGGGTGGAAATGCTGTAGGCCCGTGTGCTCAGATTAGGGTGCTCAGATTAGGGTGCACGTTAAAGAACCCCAGGTGGTCGAAATTTCCGTAGGTCTATACTACGGCGTCTCTTATAGTCATATGGTGGTTTTGGGCCGTTAAACCCCACATCTCTCTTTCTTTCTTTCTCTCTCTCTCTCTCTCTCTCTCTCTCACACACACACACACACACAAACACACACACACACACACAGAGAGAGAGAGAGAGAGAGAGAGAGACATAACTCACTCTCTGTCAGTTCGTGGCCTTATATTACGCCGTGATAGACGAGCATTTTCAAAGATCTTCACGGATGCATTTAGATATATAGCCATGTTGACCCGTTAACTGTGCTGTTTCGTATCTGTAGCAACTACGTGAATGCTCGGCCGCAGTAGCCGCCTACATATTACGTACTCGCATGCATACGGCGTTACAACACCCTGCATAGTTTGACGCCAAGACATGTTTCGCGGCAGAACTTCGCAATCGACAGTCCCGGAATGGCTACTTCCATCGATCGGAAACAGAAACTGGCGAGACCTTCATGATTTCACCTTAAATGATTATAAAGCGAAAGTTATCATCTTTTTCTTCTTAGTATATTCATTGATCCTTGCCCTCCCCCCCCCCTCACACACACGCGCACACCTTCGAAAGTTTTCGCACTTGACCTTGTTACTGACTGCCTCCGGGATCAGCGTATACCTTCGACCATAGAGTTTCCTATAGATACACTAGAGGGAACTCCGGCGCTAGTTTCTATGGGAGATGCAACGCACGGTGCTTCAACCAGCATGAGAATGAATGGGTAGTACGCGTATACTTGTCTAATCTTCCTTCTTTAAACAGTTTGGCTACGCGTGGCCCGGAGCAGTTTTGTCGTAAAACGAAGTTCAGCAAATCTTCAACAGTTGCATTTAACCAGCTTGACCTTATACAAGGTTCACCAATCCTATAGTCGGTTCACGAAGTTCACAACGGTCCGTTCTTTCGTTCGGAACAAAACCAAAACACAGCAATAAACAAAGCCGCCAGTGCGTTCGAAGCCCGCAAGCACGAAGACAAGTTTGTGTACCTTTCCCATGGTTGCTGAACGATCGCAGCGCCAGAGTACACCTTCTAGTTGGTCTTATGAAACTCCATGCCTTCGACCATGCGATGATTTCGTGTGATGATGACCATCGTCGTGAGACGGTATTGGGCGTCACGCTTATAGCTCGCACTTATGACACCACCGGGACGTCGCTAATTTTGGCGATCTGTGACGTCGTGATGCCGTCACAATTAGTCGTTATCTGTGATGTAATCGCGACTTCATTACGTCATCGTACGTTGCTAATTTTGATAGTCTGCGACGTCATGATGCCGTGCACATTGAGCTGTACTATGTGATCCTTTGACTTTATGCGCTGACGCCGCAGACTCGGAATGTGTCACTCTTCCAACTTGACGAAGTGTTTAACGCTTTCGCCTTAAAACCATTTACAGAAGGACAGTAGCCGATATGAATTGAATGTCCGAGACCTTCGGTGGAACACTTAACGTACAAACGACCTGCACGAATTCACTGTCCGACTCCTCTTTCTTCGGCTTTTTAAAGCCGCTTCCGCTGCGCTGCAGCGAGGTTTTTTTCCCATCCGCTACGAGGTGTCGCTGCGTGCGGGCTTTAATGACCCGCTAGAGGCCCTCGCGCCCGCGGCGCGGTGTTAATAACAATCGCGACGCGAGCGCCAGGAGGGGGCGGTGAGGGCGCGACCAGATGGACAAGCGCGCGCGTCTTCTGCAGCCCTGGCGCTCATTAGGAGACTGGCACGTCTAATGTGCCGCCCAGCCCGGTCGATGCATGCGACTGTGTTTCTCGCTCGCACGATGGAGTCGTGCTGCGCTGAGCTCTCGCTTTTTCTTTCTTTTTTGCCAGGACGAATTGTTACTAAGATGGCATCTCAAACTGCTCTTTCGTTGAGGAAAGAAGAAAAAAGGTTGAGTATAACACGAAGACGCACTTGGCGGCTTTCGTTTTTTTTCGTGGACCGAGCGCGGGTAATGAGCATTCTAGAAGTGGTACGTTACACGCGAGCTTTTCGTCTCTAACGTCAAAGCGACGACACACACGTTTCAGCCATTTCGCTGGATATTTTTTTTTTCTTCTTTTTGAAGACGGTGACTTACGGATGTTGCAAGCACTTTTGATCGCGATCGAGACCGGAAAGAGATCGACTTTCCCGACCAACCCTTCCTCGTGTTGCGCGAGATAAGCCAATCGCGATGAGGAAAATCGACCCAATTGTGGCTCTATTTGCGTATACCAAGGCGTCCTTGTGACACTCGTGTTACTGGCCCTTATCTAACGGCATACTGGTACAGGGCAAGTTGGCTATTCGTGGTCGAATTTAACTACCGCGTGCACTCGCGTACTAGCAACCCTGGTCGATGTAAGCTGGATAATGGCTACCGTCGGCTAGTGCTGGCTAGAGTTACTGTATAAACAGTAACTCTAGTGCTGGCTATTGACATATCTGCTGTTGCTGTACTGGTTATGAAGGACAACTCTCCTGCTTTAACGTTCGCGCACTGTGAAGTCGGCATCTGTACTGTTGCGACACCTACACACTGAAAAAAAACACATAGCAGTACTTGCTAACTTTAGATAGTTACTGCTTGTCACGTATGTTGCCACCCTGCAGTTAGTAACGGCAAGGGCAGTACTGTTACTACCCTTGCCGTTTTTAAAGGCACACTAAAGGCAAATGAAAATTTATGTCAGAGTGGAAGCTTAATGCATTGCAACGTCTAAAACAGCAATATTATCAATAGCAGTTCCTTACTTACCAAGAAATTAAGCTAAATGTATCACATGACGTACGCCACGAGTGGGACATTTGCAAAATTATCCCGATGACGTGAGAGTGTTCGCCTACAATTAATCATAATAAAAGTAGCTGCAATAAAAAAAGGAACTTTCCGTGCATCAAGAGACGTAATAAAGTGCTGCTTGTTCTTTCCTGTATGATTTATAGAGGGGGAAAAAACGCCTGGCGTTACTCTGGAGAATGGCGCGAGTGCTTGAAAAGTTGAAAGAGAGAATAAAACATTTATTTGCGACCGAGGAAGGAGTGTTGGTTAATGGGCTCCATAGTCCGGGATCCCATTGGCACGGGCTCCTGTCCTCGCTCGTCTCACAAGAGCGTTTTCGGTTGGTTAAGTGGCGCCATCTAGTGGGGCCCATTTAAAGAAAGCAAGCAGAAGCATGGCTTCCGAGATAGCAGCCAATTGTTCAGTGGCCGTTGTTGCTACTGCGGCTCCCGCGACTTTCGCTCTAATGCTATACTGGTGTCGGCTGCCGCGTAAAGACGGGCAACGTTAGGCACGGCAAGAGTGACGTCTGAAAGACCGCGTTCAGGCAAGGGATTTGAGGTGCTCTAACCTGATGCGGACCATTAAAACGTGATTTTATTTCAAAATAAGCACTTTCTTGGCACAAAAGTTTCACTACGAGGTATCTGGACTGTTATTTCAACAATCAGCGTCGACATCATATCATATGCGGAACAGCTCTTTGACGAACCTGTGTAACACTGTCCGTCCGCGTCTCTGTGCCAACGCCCCGCACCGTGCTCCCCACGCCACAGGTGTTGGAGTGGTGCCAAGTAGGTCATGCTTTATCTTGCAGTGTGCTCTGAGGTCACTCTTTCTCTCGCCTGCCGCGCGCTCGCCGCGTGTCACCTCTTTCTCTCGCTTTACCCTTTCCGCCGCTCGCAACGTTCAAGCGCACATCGAGTGAACACTTTCGGCTCGTTTATCTGCGATGAAAAGGACGCCGGAGAGTGAAGCTGTTTCGTCCGCTAAAGCATGCGGCGAAGCGATTTGGCCTAACCCGGGCGTCGCCGATGAGTGTTAGCAGAGCCGATCACGTTCGCGAATGGCGACGTCGCGCCTGCAACACCGACGAGGCGCGATCCAGGGAAGCCGAGCGCAAGCGTCGGCCGTCAAAGACCAACGACACCGACGAGGTGCGAGACAAACACGCCGTTCGCGTTCGAGAATGCATGGAGCCGTCGCGCGGATAACACCGACGAAACGCGAGCCTAGGAAGCCGAGCGCAAGCATCTTCGACGCGTCGGCAACACCGACGAGACGCGAGCCACGAAAGCCGAGTGGAAACGATGGCAGCGAAAGGCCAATCAATGCCGGTGAATCCTCGACGTCTCCGTCGTTGGCAACGTCTAGAAAGCGCCGGGTACCGCCGGCCGATCCGAATGCGACCTGGAAGCACTATTCGGAATTTCTTGAAGATGCTACTGCTCCGTGTGCGTTGCCGCGCGGACGGTGATGACGCGATCCTCGTGCCGTACCTCACTCCCGACCTGCCGAAGGAACAGGTTCAGCGCTGTCTGGAGGAGACGCTGACCGATAGCGGCGAGGCGTGTCGACGCGCACCATACTTTCACGTTGACGTCAGCGGAGGAGGATAAGGAGAATAGACAGTTAAGTTTACCGTTAGCGTGATAGTTGAGGTTAAGGGAACGGCGTTACCGTGCAGCAAACTTTAGTTGTGGACTGCGTCTTATAGTTTAGCGGGATAGCGTTTACGTGCCCCAGCTGGGACGGTGGCGCCACCTATCGGATCGTTAATCAGTTAATGTTAGTGAAAAAGAAAAGAAAACGAGATTGTTTGCCTATGACACCGCGTGAAGCATCGTCACAAGTTTATTTTGCTAGTAATAAAAGCAAATAAATATGAACCACGCACCAAACGCGAAAAAAATTGTTGCCGATTGTTTACATCGATGTTGAAGTTAGGCCTAGATGTGTTTGAAAAGGGAAGTTATCTCAAATATTACGCCATTTTATCCGTAATACTCGGTCATCGAAGCTAACTGAAGGCAAGCGAGGCCACTTTAAGCAGTCTTTTGCTGCGAACAAGGTGAATCTTTCAACAACTACGCCAAAATCACTTCGAAGCGGGTGTCCCAGAGCGCCGCTATGTTTACGCACACTTACGCTACCGCGTAACCTTAAATCTGCAAAATACCGGGCGTACGGTAAGCGGTACGGGTAACGTACGTATCTGCGCATGCGCACTTCGATTCCGGTATCACGGTACGCCCGGTGTCCCGGTAAGTCCGGTAACTGTCTAATGACTCTTCGATTACATGCGCAACGTGCACTCGCTGAAGTGCTTGTTGGCGGAACGGAAACATACCCTACACACGATAAAAGGAACGTGCATGGATCTGGTCTTTGCGAACTCCGACGTCGAATGTCTGCAGGAACCTCTCGGCGTGCACTTCACCGATCACAAGGCCGTGGTAGTCGAGGCTAAACGCGCGCCAGATCCGGTCTAGCACCCGCACTCACTCTGAAGAAACGACAAGGCCTATAACACCAGCCATCGCTTCAAACGAATCTTCGAACGCTCAGCGCAGCACCCGCGTTAGCGTCGTTCAACGCGTGACGCCACCAGGGCGCAACGCTACTGCTTCGCATACCGTCAGGGTTCCCTTCGCGGAGATGTTAACTTTTTTTTTTTCGCCTTTAGTGTCCCTTTACTCGCAATGAGGGGCATTTACTAGTGTAGCTGTTATTGGCTATATAGACTGTTAAAAAATATTTTTAAAAATAAAGGTAGTAGGCGCTAATAGCGGGCTAATTCTCTCACATTACTGTTCCCACGAAAACTTCACAATATTAACATCACAATCAGGCGCGTAGCCAGAAATCTTTTTTTCGGGAGGGGTGGGGGATTCACCACTTTGATTTCGGGAGGGGCACCCCCTCAAGATGGCCATTTTTCGCTCTCCATGCTACGGCAAAAAAAAAAGTTTTCGGGGAGGGGGGTGTCTACGTGTTCGGTGTGCCACCCCCTGGCTACGCCCCTGATTGCAACTTCGGCTGTGTTTAGAGGAAACGTTAAACGAATTAGTGTTACTGGTACTCTACTATGGGAGAGCAGAAAGCCGTCCCTCTCTGTACACACTGGTGAATGTTTCAAGGCCCTGTTTAGTAAAATTTATTGTCGTCAATAACATTCAACAGAACATTTTCTTCTTAGACATACAATAACGATGACGACAAAACAGACGTCGTTTACGTGAACATAGATGTGAGATAACGTTGAAAGAACATGTACATTCTATGGTTCACACAAACACAGCCACTGCGTGTTTAGAAGAAGTTATTAACGATTTAGAATACTAGGTACTCTACTATGGGAGAGAAGAATCCCGTCCCGCGATGGATCTGTAGGAACTACAACAAGCACTCTCAACCGCTGACACTATAAAAAGTTAATGACTTCACTACGTGACACGTACTTCTCAAGCCACTCGAGTATAGTATTATTCGGGGAACACATGTGGTACACCGGTGAACAGTTGTGCCTTCGGAAGGGTAAGAATAAATACTGACCGATAGTTCTGTGCAATACTACCCGATTATGTGTGCTTGGGGACGTAGCACAATACTGTTAATCAATCGTACTTAAAACATTATATCGTAAGTGTTTTTTTTTTCAATATAACCGCCGCACAAACCATTATATACAACGACCGAGACAAGGTATGAAGCTGTTTTTTTTTTTTTTGCATGACTCATAAACATTTTTTTCCGCTAGATTTAAAAGTGTCGGGAGAACTCCAGTTCGTACATTAGATATCGACTACAAGCAGATGAGGTATTTAACATCTGGTTAGCAAGAGGTTAGTAACCGCTGGAGTTTCGACCTCTTCGCATGCAATTACTAACTCTGCACCAACGTAGGAAGTAAACAGGTAGCAAAAGTTGGTAATGGCCAAGGGCGCGTAGGCAGATTTTTTTTTTCGGGGGTTAGGAGGCACCATTGTGATTTGAAGTGGGGGGCCGGGCTGGAAGATGGGGCTGAGTGTCATTTTGTTCTTTGTTTGACATGTCAAGAAATTTATGGAAAGAGGGGGAACTTTTTAAAGAGTATACTTTACCATAATTGCTCTTGGAAATTTTCACGAGCTGTCGCGCAATACCTGTTAATGACTAGCAATAAATATTTCTCCCGCCATTTCGTGACGTTTAACACGGTGATTTGCCTACGTGGTAAAACTATAACACTCGCGTAATTTATTGATAGCGGCTTTATTATCAACTATGTATAGAGGTGCTCGTTGTTATCGATGCCTATATCTTCAGTGAAGCTACTGATAGACATAACGCTTGTTTTCATTGAGAGGGTGGTGTTTTATGCCGGGGTTGCAACCAAGCCTGTACTGTTGTCATTTAACGCATGCAAATCGACGTCAGTAAAATAAAATGCGCGTGAACAGTTCAGATGAATAAATCTGCATACGTGCCTCACGGCTGGTCAAGTGGTCGAAACTGCCTTTCGAAGCGTTTGCTGCTTGGACAAACCACTTATTATTAATATGATCTCTTGTCCGTAGCTTCTTGCTTTACAGGGAAGAAAAATCCCTAATATTTGCCGTACACGGGTGTTTCAACTATAATAGTACAACATCGGTGTATCCCTTTCCAGTGAATGAATTCCAAGTGAGTGAGTAAAAACTTTATTGAACATGTCCGGCGTCATTGAGCGGGGTGGGGCTACAAGCACCCCGGCCTAGGTTACGGCCTCGAGTCCTTGGACCCGGGCGGCATCCTGGGCATGCCGGACGGCCCACAGTTGATCGGCAAGGTCATGGCTGAGCAGAGCCGCCTCCCATCGCGCCTCGCGGTTCGAGACTGCCATGTCTACCGGGTTCGTAGGGGACTGCTGCGCGTTACCGGTACACTTCCACAGCATGTGCTGCAGCGTCGCTCTGGCTCCGCACGCCTTACACGCGTCGGACGTATAAATGCCTGGGTTGCAGAGGCGTAGGATCGCCGGATTCGGGTACGTGTGTGTCTGTAGTTGTCTCCAGGCAACCTGCTGTTTCTTGTTTAGTTTGGCGTGGGGTGGTGGATATTTGCATCTGTTCAGTCTGTAGTGTTGCGTGATGTCTCTGAAAGTGGTCATGCGATCCCCCCACGTCCATTCCCGCATCGCTGTCGAAGTGTGCGAGACATCGGGACAAGTGAGATTTTTTTTTTTTTCTCCTATCGCAGGAGAACTGTTCGGCGTTCGAGTCTCAGATCTCGGCCCAGTGCGACGCCCTGGCCGAGGCCCTGGAGGCCCGGCGGCGGGAGCTGCTGGCGTTCGCGCGTCGCGAGCGCGAGGCCAAGCTCAAGGCGCTCAAGGGACAGCTGGCCAACTGCACCGTCACGCTGCAGAGGACCACGGCGCTGCTGCAGTTCTGCATCGAGGCGCTCAAGGAGACCGACCACGCGGCCTTCCTGCAGGTGAGCGTTGGTTTACGAGTGCTGTCACAGACCTCTCCGGCGTGACAGGGACAAAAAAAAAGAAAGAAAAACGCCACCATCCTGGGATGCGCGCGCGAGTACTAAGCCTTTTGATTGATATGTGGTGTTTAACGTCCCAAAACCACCATATGATTGTGGGAGACGCCGTAGCGGAGGGCTCCGGAAATTTCGACCACCTGGGGCTCTTTAACGTGCACCCAAATCTTGAGCACATGGGCGTGATTCGATCCCGCGACCTGCGGGTCAGCAGCCGAGTACCTTAGCCACCAGACCACCGCGGTGGGGCCGAGTACTATGGTCGACGTCGTATAGTCTCGGCGGTGGACTTTCGGCGGGCAGCGCCTACTAAGCGACGACAGTCGTTTCAACTACAATGCACCTGACTTAGTAACACCGGCGAGTCCCTTTAGAAGCGTCACTAAACAGCGTTAATACACGAGTGACTGAACTGAACTTGACTTGGCATTTGAAGCTTCTCAAGTATACAAGACGTTTTTTTTTTTCTTTCTCTTCTTCATTTTATTGTCTAAATGGTTAATGGCTTCAGTTGCCAACAGCAAAGCTATTAACAAGTTTTTATTTTGTTAATTAGCCCTTCATAAGTATGTAGCCTTAACAGCTCCAAAAAGTGGTTCGGCCTTGTAAAAGAAGCGTGAGAGGATTGTAGGTGCGCACAGTCATAGCCTTATAGCCTTCTTATAATAGATGTTTTTTGACACCCCCTTCCACCTATTTTAAATGAAGAAAAAAACACAGTCTTAAAAACACTCTGCCCAATTCATAGATCACCCTCTCCGCCGCCGTGTATCAGTATAGTTACGGTGCTTGGTTGCTATCTCGATGGTCGAGGATTCGATCCCGCCGCGGCGGTCGCATTTCGATGGGGGCGGAATGGTAAAGACCCGTGTGTTGTGCGATGTCATCTATCTATCTATCTATCTATCTATCTATCTATCTATCTATCTATCTATCTATCTATCTATCTGTCTGTTCGTCTGTCTGTTCTTCCGTCTGTCTGCCTGTATGTATGTCTGTATGTCTATCTATCTGTCTGTTCGTCTATCTGTTCTTCCGTCTGTCTGTCCGTCCGTCTGTATGTATGTCTGTCTATCTATCTGTCTGTTCGTCTGTCTGTCCGTCCGTCTGTCTGTCCGTCCGTCTGTCTGTCTGTATGTCTATCTATCTGTCTGTTCGTCTGTCTGTTCTTCCGTCTGTCCGTCCGTCTGCCTGTCTGTATGTATGTATGTCTGTATGTCTATCTATCTGTCTGTTCGTCTGTCTGTTCTTCTGTCTGTCTGCCTGTCCGTCCGTCCGTCTGTCTATCTGTCTGTTCGTCTGTCTGTTCTTCTGTCTGTTCGTCTGTCTGTTCTTCCGTCTGTCTGTCTGTCCGTCCGTCTGTCGTCTGTCTGTATGTCTATCTATCTGTCTGTTCGTCTGTCTGTTCTTCTGTCTGTCTGTTCGTCTGTCTGTTCTTCCGTCTGTCTGTATGTCTGTCTATCTATCTGTCTGTTCGTCTGTCTGTTCTTCTGTATGTCTGTCCGTCCGTCTGTCTGTATGTATGTCTGTATGTCTATCTATCTGTCTGTTCGTCTGTCTGTTCTTCCGTCTGTCTGTCCGTCCGTCCGTCTGTATGTCTGTCTATCTGTCTGTTCGTCTGTCTCTTCTTCTGTCTGTCTGTCCGTCCGTCCGTCTGTATGTCTATGTATCTGTCTGTTCGTCTGTCTGTCTGTCTGTCTGTCTGCCTGTCTGTCTCTTTTGCTCATGCAGGCAGTGGGCACTAACTCCATTTATACTTACGCGTGTGCATGCATAACGCCGTGGTCGCTACATACGTCTCGCTCTTCTCTCAGATCGGGCCGGGTCTGATCAACCGGGTGGCCAACGTAGACGTGACGTGGCACAAGGACATGGAGCCAACGCCGTGGGCCTCTCCGGACTTCGACCTGACGCTCGACCAACGATCGGTGCTGGACGCCGTCAACCAGCTCACCTTCACTCAGCTCAAACGTGAGGCTCCACTCCTGTGTATGCTACACCACGACTGCCGATAGTCGCGATCTCGTCCTGGTCAGAATCAATCGTGACTGACCATCGTGATTAATTGTGTGGCCACGTGTGACGCGCCCGCCGGTCTGTCCGTTATGTGCGTTCTGCGGGCGTCTTGGCGACCGGTCACAGACGACTTTACAGGGTCACGCTGCATCTACCGTGTGGGCTTCACTTAAAAAAAAACTGAAGATAAAAACTAGAAAGGAACAATAGCAAACGCAAAAGAATTCGCGTGTAGCAGGCCGTACATAGTTTCCTAAAGTTAACCAGAGGGGACTCTGGCGCTGCGATTGTTCAGCGACCATGGGAATGATGGGTAGTACACGGATTTGCCAAATCTTCGTACTTGCGGGCGGCAAATCGTACTTGTGGCTTCGTTTATTACCGTGTTTCGGTTTTGTTTTGAAGGAAAGAACGAATTCTTCTGAACTTCGTGATCCGATTTGAAAAGGTAAGCCTAAAAGAATAAGGTGGTGAAGCGCAACTGCTGGACATTTGCTGATGTTTTGTTTCGTGAGAAAACAGCTCCAAGCGGCACGAACACACACGGAGCCAGAAGCACGCCAGAAGTACGAAAACTAGGCAAATCCGTGTACTACCCATCATTCCCATGCTCGTTGAAGCGTCGTGCGTTGCAGTTCCCACAGACAGTAGCGCCAGAGTTCCCTCTATGGTATATTAGGAAACTCTATGCCTGACCACACACATCCGTTGCAGCGCGTCTCTAGGAGACGCGGCGTCCCACCCTCTCTCCCATATAGAGAGGGAGGGCATCGGCGTTGCGTACCTGCTTCGAGTATACCGTATTTTCTTGGCCATATCCTATGCAAAAAAAGTAAATGCAGCTCCTCTACACCATGAAACATGAGTAAGTGCGCGGCACGGTCACCCATCGGTTCCCGTTCGTAGAGTTTCCACTGCTTGCTTTACCA
Source organism: Rhipicephalus microplus (assembly GCF_043290135.1). Lineage (NCBI taxonomy): Eukaryota > Metazoa > Arthropoda > Arachnida > Ixodida > Ixodidae > Rhipicephalus > Rhipicephalus microplus. The sequence continues at coordinate 177,886,649 of NC_134705.1, forward strand.
AACCGTCGATGACGTCACTGTTTGAGGTAAGCGTCTATAGGATTTTCCCGACACGAGTGTGCAGGATCCTGCTAGATTCTCAAAATCGGTTTGCAGCGCACGTGCGCGCTACTTCTTGTCGCGTTCTATCGACTTCCCGCAACTTGTTACGGCGGTCAAGACACGTGTCGTCTGCAGCGAGTTTACGTCACGCTGTTTACCCCGCCTCCTGATGTAGCGACCAATCGCCAGCGATGCACAGGTAAGAGGAGCCAATCGCGCTCCTTGCGAGGCGGTCGCGCTCCCCTCTCTTGCCTGGAGCAGGAGTCACGTGCGTGTGTCCGGAGCGTCTTTAGCGACTTTAGGTCAATTATTGCGATTACGTCCTTGGTTATGACTGTGAATTATATTATTTCAGGCCTCGTTTGTTAATTTCAACCTGGTTTTGAGCATCGCTAGCCATTTTTTTAGTCCGCATTGAGCGCTTGATTGTGAGCGTGACAACACCACATGATACCTACGGATGGACACGCCGTATTCCGTAAATGCTACCTATGTAGGCACTTCAGAAACAGAAAGCTTGAAGCGGTCGTTGGGTTGCGTTCTAAACGCGGAATTTTGGAGTGCATGTTGGTCTTATACGGCGCTGTTTTGAGGTAATGCAAGGAAGGTGGCTCGAACGTACGTGGGTATTTGTGTGTGTGTGTGTGTGTGTGTGTGTGTGTGTGTGTGTGTGTGTGTGTGTGTGTGTGTGTGTGTGTGTGTGTGTGTGTGTGTGTGTGTGTGTGTGTGTGTGTGTGTGTGTGTGTGTGTGTGTGTGTTTTGCCGCAACCTACTCGCGCAGTCGCTCTCAGCTCATGTGCCCCTTCTTCTTCCTCTCATCCGGGGCTCTCTTTCTTCTCTTACAAGCAGCTGACGGAGACGAGTCTGCAGGTAACATGCACGTTTTTTTTTTTTTTTTATCGCGAGCGACATTCATAGTTAGTGTGTGATGTGCACAAATCGCGTGCCTCGATCGAGTTCCGTCGCTCTCAACAGTGCTCCCGTATACACGCTTCCCCAATCCCTGAATAGACTTTAGCGTGTGCGCCGGATTGTGTCGGCAAGAGACAATAAACGAAGGACAAGATAATAAACTCGGGGGGACGCTGTCCTATCGGGAAACAGGGCTAACGAAACACGGCGTGTACGCGTGCCCGTCGTATACTATACTTTTATTTCTTTCACTTTTGTTTCTTTGTTCCCATCGCTGGCTTTGTATTTCTATGGGCGTATTCCATGTTTAGTAAAAAAAATTGGTTGCCGCTGTCGACGTACGGAGGCGCTTTTAGCGACGTCGCGGCGTTCCGGCTCCGCCCAGCCCAAAGCTCGCCCCCCTGCCCTCTGTGATCACTTAACAACGGGCACAGCAGCTGCAAAGCTGCCTCCGAGCAATGCGCGTCGGAGATCGAGCCTTCCGCGAACGAAGCGTCTCAGTAGAGAGTTTCAGTACTGCGGAATGGTGCTACGTACGCATCACGCAAGCGCCTTGCGTTACGTGGCGTCGTTTGCCACTAATCGGCTTTTAGTACGCCGTAGTACCCGCGTACTTAACGAGCGTGAAGCGTGTTGCGTCATCTGGTAGATCAGAATAGAAGCACGTGTTGTTGACAGCCAATGTGAGCCAATCCAAGTGTTATAGCCAGATTATGGCCATATCTTAAGCCACAGAGCCGGTCGGTGCTTGCCTTCGATGCCGCCATTTTGCAAAACGAAGTCTCGCGCTGTCGCGAACTTGTTCGAGAGCGGCGCGATCGCCTCATGCGTACGCATGCACGCATCTCATGCGTGCGTACGTAGCGGCTGCGTACGTAACGCGATACGTGCGCGTTGCGGTCTGCGCATGCGCACTACGCAGAACGTGGCGTCCTTACGTACGCAACGCCGCCACGTACGCAGCGTACGCAGTACTAAAACTCTCTATTAAAACTCTCTAGTGTGTCGACGGCGCCTGCCCCTGTTTGCAAACACGGAATATGGTCTATATATACCCGTCGGAAGCGAAACGGCTTTATTTGCGTATGTGCACGGCGTGAGGGCGCGCCTATATGTGCAGTTGACATCGTTCCTGTGGCGACTCACCTTCTGGCGTCGGAACTTGGGGAGATTTCCTCGTGTTCGGGCAACGACGAATTGTGGCGACGTGAAATGTCAAGTGACTACAATTAAAGGTCAGATTGCCGTGTGAGCGCACCACCGATCGCCGGCGAGCGCACTTTCTAGAGAGCGTCGATTTGTTGTAAACGGCGCTTACAACGTTCGCGTGTGACCCGCGCTACCTCGAAGGCCGCATTTCCAGGAGTTGCCGCCTTCTTTATCTTCTCTCTTATATTTCTTTTAACTCTCTTCTGGTCCCTTTATGATTGGCGTGCGAGGGAAACGCTGCGTCTTTATGCTTCCCGGGACAGCTTTGAGCTCTCCCATAGTAGAGTATCCTATACTCTAAATCGTTACCACTTTCTCTACCCGCCCCCCCTCATCTTCCAGGGACGGCTCAGTGCTCTCCCGTAGTAGAGTACCACGTACTCTAAATCGTTAACCACTTCTTCTAAACACATCATCTTTTTGCTCTCCCATAGTAGAGTACCTGGTACTCTAAATCGTTAACCACTTCTTCTAAACACATCATCTTTTTGCTCTCCCATAGTAGAGTACCTGGTACTCTAAATCGTTAACAACTTGTTCCAACCACACATCATGACATGCATGTCATGTCGGGGACGGCATTAAGCTCTCCCATAGTAGAGTACCTGGTACTCTAAATCGTTACCTACTTTTTCTAACCCCCCCCCCCCCCTCTTTCGAATCTACAACCTCCTCCCCCGCATTTCTGTGCGCTCGCCGGTGCCGGCTTTCTCGCGTACAGCGCCGCCATCAAAAATGTGGGAGATATGTCAAGCTTCGAAACGAAAAGGACACGAAGACGGAGCTTGCGTCGCGAGGAACAGCGTTTAAACAACTGCACGTGATCGCGAGATCGGTTCCGCGGAACCGGTGTAGGTTTTACTCCGTTATAGGAGCGGGGTCGGTTAACGGGTCGGTATAACGGTTAACGGGTCGGTATAAAGGCCGTGGAGTCGGTCCGCGGCCGTTATAGGGGCGGAGTACGCTATGTTTTCTTTTCGGCTCTCGGCGCATCGCCCGCGATTCCCGCCGGCTCGCATCTGTCGAACCTTTCGCTCACTTCCGCCAATTTGGGGACGCAAGGCGCGGTTCGTCGGCCGCCTCTCCTTAAGAAAAGAAAACAAACTAGAAAGACCGGGAACCGTCTGGACGTGCCCCCCCTCCCCACGTTTTCGTCGTCCCACGTGACCAAGTATCGCACCTGTTCTTCCTTTGCCGCCCATTTGTGAATGCAGATTGGGTGTCGGCGAGGCGAAGGTGGGATGTAGAAGTGGGTAAGTGGGAAGGAGGGGTTCTACTCGGCGCGCGGTTTGGAAAGGGAGACAGCGCCGCCGCGCTCAGACGCCGAACGAATCTTAAACGCGAGAAGCGGCGCCAAACGAACCGCTGCATGAACGCCGCGAGACGGGTAAGGGGGGGGGGGATGTTCGCGCTTTTCTTCTTGCCCGGCGTTCGCACCTTCCAGACCGACCGCTGGC
>NC_134705.1:178247768-178282268 GCF_043290135.1 Rhipicephalus microplus
GAGAAAAGCAAACTGAGCGCTTTACTGCAAGGCAGCATGTCTTGCAGCAAAGCGAGCTTTTCAGTTGTTGCCACGACGAAGCTCAGAATGGACAGCCACGCTTTCTTCCTTTATTTCATTTTTTTTTCTTTTGTGCTTTATTAGGACATGGCTGGTAAGCGAGCGTTCATCATTCGGCTGGCAACCGTGGCTCAAGGTCTAAAAGCGGCACGCCTCCAATTCCTCCCCCCCCCCCCCTTTCTCCTCCTCGTCGCTTCCCCTCTTACGCGACGTTTGTCGTCCTCCCGGCGGATTAATCGGGCCTTCGCAATCCTCAGCTCTGTGAGGCTCCCACCTGCGTAAGGGAGAGCGGCATGTCTTCCACCGCTCCTTTTTTCGGGGATGCCAGTTCGGTATATACGGCGCTCGCCCGATTCCGAACGCCGCCGTGACGTGGTTCCTGGCACGTCTCCTCTCAGCTTTGCCGCTCCGCCATCTTGCCTGCACGGTCTTCTCCGCGGTCTTCGAAATACAGCAGCAGCGTCTTCTTCGCGGGCGACGGCCTCGCCAGCATCTTAGTTGACAGATGGCGCTTGTCGCGGGACAACGCTGGCACCTTTTATTTGAGGCGCGTGCCGTCCTCACTCGTCACGGCGCCGTCAGATCGGTCACCGTTCTCGCAGCGGTCTCTGTGTTTCGGCATCAGCGCGACAGCGAGTGAACAAGAGAGAAGAAACCCGCAAGGTGTGCTCTGTATTTTCTCAACTGCTTGCTGTTGGGTTTGTTTGTCGTGGGTGTTTGTGACGCTCAAAAATAAACTCCGATGCACAGATGTATACAACTAGGAGATGGGAACTGATATGTCCCACTCTTGTTCGCGATCTTAATCTGTTTGTCGAGTCGTGTTGGCGTGTTATCATCATCGTTGTTATCATATCGTTGTCGTGTTATCATCATCGATTATCATCGATGATGATAATGATGACGACAACGACGATGAAGGTGGTGGTGGTGATGATGATGATGATGATGATGACCGGCCACGGTGGTCTAGTGGCCAAAATGCTCGACTGCAGAATCGCAGGTCTCGGCCGCGGGGCGGCCGCATTGTCGATGGAGTCGAAAGTGCTCGACGCCTGCGTGCTTAGACTTACGTGCGCGTTGAAGATTCCCAGGTGGGGGGGTCGAGATTGCCGGAGCCCTTTTACTACGGCGTCTCTCACAACCGTGTCGTGGTTTTGGGATGTTGAACCTTTTCTATTTTTATTCATATTATCATCATCATTATTATATTATTGCGGAAGAGGCGAATATGTATTACGACTATGTTAAGTATCATTGCGACGTCATTCTCACCTTATATTTCTGCACGAAACGGCCGGCTGGACGCCCTATAGTGTGATTCCATCTGTGTACTACTATACACGTGCGAGCTTCTCTACTGCATCGTATCACCGCACGCAAATACCGTGTCGCCTATGGCATTGTGTGAGCGGTGTGCGGGATGTTACGCCGGGCGAGAGATCGAGAGACGTGCGAATAGGCTTGCTTTTCTTTCTCGCGTCACGCAGCGTGGTCGTGTCGTACAAGCTGGCGGTTGTGCCGCGTGCGCCACTTGATCACGCGCCTTGCCATGCACCCGCGTTTGTATTTATAGGTGAGCGAGCGTGCGCGCTCGGCCGAGCGCATCCTGCCCACGCACGCCGCAGCAGGTGCGGCTCACGTGTTTGTGTGTGCGACGCGCACGGTCTGCGTCGAGCCGGTCCTGGCTTGAATGAACCGGTGCTGACGCCTGTGTCAGCACCAACGCCGCGCTCAGCTGAGTGAGACCATTCAGCGCTGACGCCGTCTTATATACAGCCGAGTGCTTCTGTGCAGCGATGGCGATAGCAGTTGCTGCTGTCGTTATCTGTGTGCGTTCGTTTAGCGGAACAACCACGTGTTGACCTCGGAAAGTACATTGTTGGGCTCCGGTCATGTCAGCATTGATTGATTGATTGATTGATTGATTGACAATTTGCGCATGGCAGGTCGGGTCTGTGATAACTGGTATATGCCTTCCTCCTGTAGTGCACGTGTAGTGCAGAGGTCGATGGTGACGAGTGTGCGGGACCTTACTGGCCGACGAAACCGCGATATTGTCTCGTGGTCGTGACGTATGACGATATGCTGGCGATATAATTATCGAGACACGCCGTAGGGAAGGTGTAGTGCGTAAATTTTTGACTGTGTGTATAGTGTTCTACAACCCGCATTGACGTTGTTGCGCAGTACACGGCCATCTGCAGCGTTTCTCCTCTCACCCAAATGAGACCGTGCACCGCGGTGGGAATCGAGCCCGCGACATTCGAATCGGCAGCTGAGCCGAGTATGTCCCAGAGGCTTGAGAACATAATGTGTATCGACCCCTCAGGGGAGCTCTGCGCGGAAGGCAAATTTAACGCGATCGCACAGAATCGGCAGTCGATGCACTGCCTCCGAGCTTCGCGCATTCCAAAGCGGATTTCTGCGTTCGACGCATTCGAGCGCGTTCCGTTCCTCTCGTTTGCTTCCGAGATTTGGCAAAGCTTCGTGACGTCAAAATGACGTCGCGGAAGGATAACCGGAAGCCGGGAGGCTCTCTGCTCCTCGAGATCCTGCCAATTAGCGGCGGCCCGCAATGGACAGAGAGAGGCCATTAGGTGGTCCTACACGTTGGGAATGGCTCCCTAGATAACCCCGATGGGCACAGCGGTGCGCCCACTGATAACAGTGTCGCGTGGATGCAGAGAGCCTTATCTGCGCCACCGCCGCTAGCGGATTATCGTTGCTGCCGCTGCTGCCGGCGTCGTCGTCGTTCCGGTATGCACGACACTATACCGCGCGCGAGCGAGCTCTCCCGATAATCCTCCTCGACGCGCTCGCGTTTCGGCGCACGAGTCGTGAAAAAAAAAAAAAAAAATCGAGGCACGTGTTCGCGCCTTTCCTTCTAATCTTATCGGCGATATCTCGGTTGCACTCCGCTCTAAACGAGAGACGGCCGAGAGTCGTAAACGTCCGTTCCTAGTCGCGGGTTTTTTTTTTTTTTTTTTTTTCATGAAGCCTTCTGGGAGAGGAGAGGTTTGGGGTGCGAGTGAAGCAGTTAATGTCGGCTCTGGAACGGCGTGTTTAACCCCCGTATTCAGAAACGCTCCTCGACTCGAATTCCGTCCTTCATTTGACTGAGTTGAGCACTAGCTGCGCCGCTGCTCGACTGAAATCGACGCTGCGCTTCTCGAGAATCGCTGCAGAATATTGCCGATATGCAATGACTTGGTCCGCCAAGAGATGGCGCTCCCATCGGCATTTTCATGTCGAGGAGAGCTCTTGAGTGAAGGAGCGTTTGTCACAAATACGGGGGCAAGAGTATGGTGCTATGCGCAAGGCAAAGCCAATCCAGCTGCATGTCTTTTACACGCGAATAACTTGAAAAAAAGCTCGAAAAAAAATTAAAAAAAAAATACCAGGACAGCAAAGAAGCACGGGTAACAGGACTAGTGCTGAACTGCCAACTGAATCGTTATTGAAAATTTTTCCGCGTATACCTACGGCACCAAAAATGCCTCGCGACAAGAAAGCAAAACAAAAATAAAAATAAACTGCACGAATGATCGAAGATTGTGGGCATGCGTGCTATGTACTAGCGGGTGTTTATCGAGAAAACATCTCTCCTGAGTAGTCAAACTATAAAAAAAAAGTGACGCCGCGCAGATTGATATGTGGGGTTTAACGTCCCGAAACCACCATATGATTATGAGAGACGCCGTATAGTGTGGGGGGCGGCTCCGGCAATTTCGACCACCGGGGGTTCTTTGACGTGCACCCAAATCTGAACACACGGGCTTACAACTATTCCGCCTCCATCGGAAATGCAGCCGCCGCAGCCGGGAATCGAACCCGCGACCTCCGGGTCAGCAGCCGAGTCCCTATAGCTCTAGACCACCGCGGCGGGGCATGTGACGCAGCGCTGGCGCTCTTATCTTGACCTTTATTGATATAGTAATCTTCTAAGATATCATTTGTTTTTATACTTTCCAAATGTCAAAAATATAGTATTCCCGAGCTTGGGTGTGCGTGTGCTTTTTTTTTTCTTCTTCTTTAACGAAGGAAGGGAGGAAGGCTAGGTGGCTACCATTCGCACGATGGACCGACCCTCCCAAACTCTACAAGTTATTGCTAACATTACTACTAATGAGATCTAACAGACAACCATGCCAAGGAAAGTATAGGGGGATGTCGTTAGAAGTAATTGTAATGTAAATATGAAGAAAGAAGAGGGCATGATAAGATAACTTGCCGTGGGCGCGCAGGAAGCGAACCGGTGACCTTCGAACAACGCGTCCGATATTCCAGGCTGCCGTGGTATAGCTCATTCGGTGGAGCATCAGACGCATTATTCGAAGGTCGCAGGTTTCGATCCAGCTGGTGCAAGTTATCTTTTCGTCCAACTTGTTTCTTGATATTTACATTACATTTGCTTGCAGTAACATCCCCTGCACTTACCCTGGCATTATATGTTGTCTAACAACACAAAAAAGAGCCCTTAAAGGTACATTTCTTTCCTGCTAACCTGAATGTCTGACACGTTTGATGCAGGATTAAGGCAAAGAAATACGCACTATATTAGCTTAAGAAGGTATTACTTATTTGGGCTAGTTCGTATCTACTGATTGCTACATATATAAGGACCCTTTATGAAGTTGATCCACACAGAAAATTTTGCATAGCGACAGACCTCCCACGACACCTAGAGACATTGATCCACCGACTTAGATTGGAAGTAGCATACACAAACAGCTTCCTGCACAAGATGCATCGATCCAACTCACCGGAATGCCATTGTGGTCATGCAGAAGAAAATGTTCGCCATATTCTTTTGGGGTGCGTTAAATACGCGAATGAAAGAGAAAAATTAAAGAACAAATTAGCAAGTTTGGACGGACGGTCCCTCACAATAAAGAAACTACTTGGACCATGGCCTGAGATGCATCTCCAGAAAAAGGCAATAATCTTCCTGACACACTTTTTAGTGGAGACCGGACTGGACAAGCGCCTATGACTGACAGCCAGAGATGGGTATTATGTAAAATGTGGTCATGTATATACTGACATCAGATTAGTAAAGTGTGCGTGTAAGTAGTTTATGACTGTGTGAACTGCGTGAAGAAAACTGTGTATTGGCATGATATTTGAACTGGTTTCAGTGTCCTATTATGTGTTTTTTTTTTTCGTATTGTTAATTTTTGTGTACCGTTCTGTATTATTATTTTATTTTTCGCTGCAGAACTTTGTGATATGGAGTAGCCGAGGCAATAGGCACCTCAACTTCTCCACAGCAAAACAGTTAAAACAGAACAGAACAGACCCTTTTTCATAATCGGCAAGTGCGATTCCCTTAGCTACAAATTCGCCCTACTACTGGTGACGTCACTTGTCTTAGTGGGTACGAGGTCCTATAGCTGCACGGGTTTGGCTTTTATATTATGCGTGTCCACGTCGGGTCCACATTTTCCGCGCTATAGCGCTAGCAAACTGCGCTCGAATACGCCGTTCGCGGCAAGTGGTGTCTAGCCGCCATTAGCTGGGTAAAAAGCTTCGTGGCAGAAAACAAGCTCTATACCAGTTCTAAAAAGGGTCCATCGCTCATCGTTTACAGAAAACGAGGACAGAGCTGCACAAACGGAAGCGCGACACTTTCGACTCAATGTATTCGAGTTGACAGAATAGAGAGAGGAAAGAAATGAAATTTACGTAATTTCGCCGTTGCATAGGAGTAATGGATTGATGAACGAACGCGACGATAAAAAGCGATGATTCGCTAGCGGAGTCACTTAAAACTGGCAGAGCCTTTGGTCATCAAGAGAACCATTGCTCAGTCTAAGTGGTGCAGTATCATACGAGACACAACATTGAAAAAAAAAAAAAATGACGACGCGAAGCGTAGTTCTAGTAGATTTTCTCCCTTCCCCTTCTGTCGGCTTTCACGCAGCACCACTTAGTGCAATGGAAAAGCCGATAGCCTGTCCCACTTTCTCTCTTTTTTTATCTCTTTCTGCTTGTATATCTCCATCTGTCTGTATGTCGTCGTTGTTTTTATACGTATATCTTCACCAAGATGACAGACTGTGGCCAAAACGTCGAATACGCTTTTTTGTTGCTGTTTCCGAGGGACCTTCTGCTCAATTCTATCTCCTACATCGACGCATCTATGGCCATCACGTCCGCTGCTAAATATATATATATATATATATATATATATATATATATATATATATATATATATATATATATATATATATATATATATCGAGAGGTACGGGGATCGTTAACCAGCACCTCTACCACGTATTACGTCTTAGTTAAGGCAGGCTTTTATTTGGCCCGAGGCCTCTGATGCGAAAAGGTACAGCGCACGTTGATTATGAAGCACGGCAAAGATGGCAATGCTTAGCGAAATGTATGATGATGTAGGTGACACACAAATAAGAAGGATACGCATGACAAACGCCCACGGTGTATAGACGTACGTATATGCGTCTATATTCGTCTAGCTCTCTCGTTGGCAGCAGCAAGGTTGCCGTCTGTCTCTCGAGTCGATCGCAGAAAGGTTACCGGAACAGCGGCGCCGGTCGCAGTCCTCCGCATTTTTTATTTTTTTTTTTTTTTCCTTCGAGCAGCCCACGAAACCGATGACGTCACGTCCCAGTTTTTCACCATTACGCGCGCGCGCGTTCGTATCGAGTGACGTGCCTCTGGAGCGATGACGGGAGGGAAGCCTGTGTAAGGAGAGAAGCGGCAGCATAGATGGACGCCGCCGATCATCGTTGCGACTTCGACTCCTCTTCCTCCTGCTAAGCCTCGACTAGAGTGCCTAGAATATCTACCTCGACGGTAGCGAGCGCACGCTTCTACGGCGCCACTCTACGTCGGTGGCAGGCAGTGAAAACTCTCCTTCTCCGCGGGGCAGTAAGACAGTCGGAGGGAACAGCTGGCAGGCCTGCCTTTCGTGGCGGCTGGTCGATGCACGGCACCTGCCTTTCACCCTGACGGAGGCTGCTTGGCGTTTTTTTTTTTTTTTCCGCCTCCGCGTCGTTTCGCCGTGACGTAACGCGGCGCTGCTTTCGGAGTTTGCCGACGAGTCTTTAGGTGTGTGAGTGGTGTGTGTAAGGGTTTGTGCCGCGGGTATAGATAGACTGCTCTGTAGTAGTGCCTCTCCTCTCTCTCTCTCTCTCTCTCTCTCTCTGCTGCTGCGTTGTTTACGCTGGCTCAGGTACAAACAATGCGCGGAATCGTTTGGCTCTGCTTATGTGACAGCGCGCACCACACCGGGCTCGCTTTTTTTTTTCTTTTTTTTTTCTCGGAAGGCTACGGAGAGTGCGCTTTGGAGGAACGTCACCGCTCCGCAAACTTTCACACCCCCTCGCGCACCTGCGAAATTTGGTGCGTAGAAGGGGGTCACCTTGTGCGATCCCCCATTATGGACACTGAGCAGCGTGGCTGTCGCCGTTTCTTTCTGTATGCTGTTTCAGCGGCTGAAATTTTAGAGCTTTTTCTTGGAAACATGATGTATAATCGCTGGAGTTTTTTTTTTTTTTTTTGCGTCCCAAAACCAAGGTTATGAGGTACGCTGTAGTGCGCGGATCTGGAAGCTTTTGGCAGCCTGGTGTTCCTTAACGCGCACCCAAATCTAAGTAAAGGGGTATCTGGCAGTCCCCGCCTTCGTCGAAATTCGGCCACCACGGCGTAGATTCGACCCCGCGTCCTTCGCGGTCAGCATTTCCCGGTAACAAACAAAAGTTTCATTAAGACTGCAGGGTTCCCGAATAAATGAGAATTTCTTCGGCCTCGGCAATCAGTTCGACTGGAATTATTTTTTTTTTAAGCGAAGCATTTATATTTCATATTTTGGTGCCGGCGTCTTGCGCGGAATTTCTGGTGACGGTGAGCTAACATAAATGCGACCCTCGCAGCTGGTGCGCTGGTCAGACTTGATATTTGTATGCGCTGTATCTCAGTAATTGATTCTCTACATCATGGTGAATTTGTGGGCAATCAGCCGCTTCTGATGAGGCAGTCTGATCTTTTATCGGAGTTGCTCATCATTTAATGTAACCTTGTGTCATTACCGTCTATTTTATTGTATGTAGCAATTCTGTTGCGTTGCTGAACGCGTGGTTGAAGGTCCCTTTCTCGGCATGGAGGAAGCATAAAGTTTGCTTAAGTTAGCTATAGAGGGAACTCTGGCGCTGCGATCGTTCAGCGGCCATGGGAATTGGTGTATTCGACCCTACTGTAACACACTATAATGACAATAATGGATAGTACGTGGATTTGCCTAGTCTTCGTACTTGCGGGCCTCGAATCGCACTTGTGGCTTCGTTTATTGCCGTGTTTCGCTTTTGTTTCGAAGCAAACAACGAACCCTTTTGAACTTCGTGACCCGATTTGAAATGGTAAGCCGGCAACCGCTGAACGTTGGGTGATTTTTCGTTTTGTGAGAAAACAGCTTCAAGCCACACGAACACACACGGAGCCAGAAGTACGAAGATTAGAAGTACGAAGTGTACTACCCATCATTTCCATGCTCGATGAAGTGCTCTGCGTTGCAGCTCCCATAGACACTAGCGTCGGAGTTCCCTCTAGTGTATATATAAGAAACTATGGGAGGAAGAAAGCAGCCAGGAGGGAGCCTTTCACAATGCGTGAAAAGTAATGTAGCACATCAGGAACGTACAAGCTAAGCTTCGTTTCCCCGACAAGTGCAAGAGCTCCTAAATTCTTTTTTTTTTCTTGATTACTGAGCAACATGAAAAACAAAATCAATAGGCAATATGCCTAAACTCGCTCCACGTGCGAGATAACTGAGATTTATTTTTCATCTCGTGACATATTCGAGAAAATGAGCGCGGGAAAGATCAATGCAATTCAATATTTTTTTTTTTTTTTGGACCCGGGAAGGAGCTGTGTGTGTGTGTTGATTGCAAGAACACGAGTCGGTCTGACAAAGAGGAACTTCGGCGGCGTTTCTTTTGAGTGATTTCTCACACATGTGCAATTCGTTTTCTGCTACAATAGAGCGATGTCTTTACCACATCGAAAAGCCCCGCCGCGGTGGTCTAGTGGCTGAGGTACTCGGCTGCTGACCCGCATCGCGCGGGATCGAATCCCGGCTGCGGCGGCTGCATTTCCGATGGAGGCGGAAATGCTGTAGGCCCGTATTCTCAGATTTGGGTGCACGTTAAAGAACCCCAGGTGGTCTAAATTTCTGGAGCTTTCCACTACGGCGTCTCTCGTAATCATATGGTGGTTTTGGGACGTTAAACCCCACATATCAATCAATTACCACATCGAAAAAAAAATCTACAGTCAGTCCCCCTGGTACGGTCGCTCTTCTTGCTGACATTTGCTTCCTCCTTTCCACGATTCGATTATCTGCGTTTTTTTCTTCTTATAATTGTTATTGTAAGGTTCGTGGTATTGCTTCCTTTTTAATGCATTCTTTTTTTTTCTTTTTGCCTGCTCAACTTTCCAGCGAAACGGCAACGCATTTTCGCGAGAGTCTTTGCATGCTCCAATGCACGTGATTTCGACGTCATAAAGGGGAAACCGTGGTGATACTTGTTCGCATGAGCGCCACATATGGCGACTTACTCTTCGGAATGCTGGGTCGTTTGTACACGGCTGTATAAGCGCCGTGATTTCGGACGGCTTCGCTACTTCTTAAGTTGGCTCGTTTTCGACAAAATGTTTAGATTTTTTTTTCCCTAATTGGCAATGATTATGCGGTGCGCGGAACTGTCTTCGGCGCGTGCTTATCGGGTAAACCGGTTGCTTGGGAATTTACAAATGTTAAGCCCGCCATAAATAGTGATGAAGCGTCTAAAAAGTACAAGCTTGGGACATCGGACGTGCGCGCGTACTATATTGCGTTTCGTGTGTAGCTGGGCTCCCAGTTTTCTCTAGGAATGTTTAAGGAAAAATTAGTGTATGACCTCCGAGGTCTGGTCCGTCGCCCCGTATCTCTGAGGCCATCGTTCGCGTTACTCGCAATCTCTTCTCTTTATCGATTTGCCGTTGCCGGTAGCAACCTTAAAGCAATAAACGTTTAGCATATTGGTTCTGGCCGTAATTTAAGGAGGCTTTTTTTTTTAACTTAAAATCGCGGACTCTGTGTCCTTCCGGCCTTTTCACCGCGAAGGTGTCCAGTTCTGCGAGCATTACGGCGGGCACTCGAGCAGCTTGAAGTGGGCCGACGTCGAAATAACGGGGCACGTATTTTGGTGGCCGCTAATGTTCGTCATCGCGTTGTGTAGTGCCTGTAGGGGGTGTAGAGTTCGGTTTCGGTCTTTACCTTATACACTTGTACGGGTCTTTGGTGTCGTATAGGTTTTCTTTCATTTTTCTTATCGTTCTTTTGCCAGGCATTTATCCTTTTGCCAGGTCTTTAACGGTTTACGGGAGAGCAAGTTGTAAACGTCGCCAGACGCCGAGCTAATGGCTACGGCCCGGCTAATAGCCGCGGTAACTGCCTGATGTGCTGCGCTCGTGCGAAAAAAAAAAAAAAAGAAAAAGAAGGGGGGGGGGGGAAGATGCGCAAGACAAGCCGTAATTCGTCTCAAAACGGGCAGTGTCCTCGTAAATCTGTGTCCTTCGGCCATACACGACATTTCCCTTCTCGAAAAACGAGAACTGACGTCGCAAGCTTACTATGTGTTGTTGCGACGACCCGGAAGAACAGGGCAGCAAAAAAAGAACAAATGAAATGAACGAAGAAGTGCCGTGAGCACGCGCACATGTGTGTGTGTGTGTGTGTGTGTGTGTGTGTGTGTGTGTGTGTGTGTGTGTGTGTGTGTGTGTGTGTGTGTGTGTGTGTGTGTGTGTGTGTGTGTGTGTGTGTGTGTGACTCCTCATTTTCGAGGGAGTAAATGGTGACACTTCCTTTTTTTTTTCGTACCGGTAACTGTTTTCGCATCGCTGACGAGGAGTTGATGGGGGTGCGGTGTGTGCCTGAAGTGCACCTTCCCCGTTTAGTTTATTTTGGTTCCCAAAGGGTTGAAAAATGCGCCCGTCGACCCCCCCCCCCCCCCCCCCAAGTGCTCGATCGGCTTCGTGTGTGGAAAAACACGTTTGTGTCCGCTGCCGTGTCTCGTTTCAGACGGGCAAATATGGTATGCCGCCTCAGTCAGTTTTTTTTTTGTTTTTTTTTTGCGTGCGGCTTCTTTGATATCCCACGCTAATAATTTGGAAGCTGACGTGGGGAGAGTGTAAGGAAATGAGGTTCGTACCTTGCTGCGGTTGGAGCTGCACAGATTGAGCGTCGCCTCTAAAGTACAAGAGCAACTGAAGAAGCCGGTCGGATTACATCCGCTAACGCTGCGACTTTGCTTACCGCTGTGACGTCTGCTATAATATCACTCCTGGACTACGCGGTGACGTCTGGCTAGACTACGTCGTCTGGCAACATCCTAGCGTCTGGTATAACCGCGACGTCTCGTACATAGCGCAGCCACGTTTGCGAACTCAGTGACGTCTGGCAATACTGCGACGTCTGGTAGGACCGCGTCCGGCGAAGTAGTAACGTCTGTGTCGTCTGGCAACGCCGCGACCTCCGGCAAAACCGCGACGTCTGCTTGTGAGTGGCGTTCTGGTAACGCTGTGACGTCTGCAAATGCAGTAGGTACACACTTGGGCAGGGACGGTGTAAGCCGTTCTGTCATCTTGCTTACTCCGTGACCGAACAATTACTCGATGCTTCTAACGCGGGATACTCTCAATGTGTATGTACACCATAGAGGGATGCGGGGACGATGCGCCTGTCTGAATTCAGTTTCCCCTTTGCATACGAGTGTGTCTTCTCCTGTTCACTCGCTGTTTGAGCAGTGAAGACAGCTTTGCCGGAGCTCTGCGCGTCGCGTACATGTTCTCGTTAATTTTTTTTTTTTTCATGCTCTCGCACGCTCGTCGTGCCTCGTCTCGCGTGATTGTCGTTCGCGATTGACTGATTTCGCTTTGTTTTCGCGTGTTTTTGACTGTGGTGAACGGATATATTCCCGTGTAGCCGAAAATCGCGAAATCCTGATAAGTTTCAACGCTTAAAGCTGACATTGTCGGCGTGTTTCATGACTTAAACGAATGGCGAGGAGAAGACATAGCGCTTGTAGGAACTGGGGTGAAGTCGAGAGAGGAACCACACTCTCGTCTTTGAATTACGAGTGGTTTATGGTGGTGGAGGGTGGGAGAGGGTGGCTTTTTAATTTGCACGTATTACGACTCCCTCGACTATTCGGTTTGTGGACTGCTGCTGCACCGCGCGAGTCTGAAGAAGACGCGGTCCTCCCTCGGCGGTGGGTTGCGCGTCGGAGCGTGAGACGGGTCCCGTTCTCTGGCCCGGTGGTATTAATGGCCATTCCACCCTCTAAGGTCCAACAGTCCTCTTCTGTTGTGGGAGGGGTGGTAAAGGAGGAGGGGCGGCGACGGCTCCTGTATAGTATAGGTGTGTGGGGGGGGGGGGGGGGGGGACGCTGGCAGAGTCTCATGCAGCGTCTGCGTTCCCGCGGTTTAATTTTGGCCCCTTCCCGACTGAGAAGAAGGGCCTTGGAGGAGGAACGTTTTTTGTTCAGCTGCCCCGCGTCTCACAAGAGGCAGAGCCTGCAGTTCGTCTCTCTCTTTCTCCTTGCTTCTTGACCGCCTGGCATTTGGCTCAGCCGCGCATCCTGTGCCGTGAGCACTCTCGTGGGAGCGGAGTCGGGTGTACTTTAAAAATAAAAAAAAATCGCTTGTATTACTGCCTCGTGCGCTTTCTTTCTTGAGCGCTATGTCGTGGGTTACGAATCCCGTGGTGGTCGTACTAAGCGAATGTATTAGCGGATTATGGATCCGCGAAAAACCTATGCGTAAATGCGCAATACTTTTAGAGGGGGCGCTTGTGTGCATTTCTGAAATAAACGAAAATAAGGATCCGGGAGGACGTCGGATGTTTAATAGAGAGGCGCTTCGGCACTTGTCTCCTACGTTGACACTCGTCTTTTTTTTTTTTTAACGAAAAGTTCGTAAAGGTATGCGTTTAAGACATAAACAATTACTTCTAACCTTAAATAATCGTTTTCTAATCGCGAGCCTCCCGTCGTGGTCGTTCAGTGTGTCACGCAGTTTATTCACGTACAGACCTACTGGAAGGCCGAGGAACGCCATAAGAGCGAGGAACGCCAACAGGCCGAAAATACAAAACAAACGCAAGCTCGGGTCGCGCGTGCACCAACGCTGTGGCTTGCCGTTTCATGCTGCTTCGTCGTCGTTCGCATAGTTCCCTACATTGGCCCCCGGTGAATAGCGTAGCCAACCTGGCGACTTAAGGCGTAGTCACTATAGCGGGGTCGTAATACGGCTTCAGGCGACTCACATGCACAATTTCTCGGCCACGACGGCGTAAGTCATGAGACTGTGTCAATGGCTCAATCTCATAATTGACGGGTGACGTACGGGCGAGAATGCGGTAGGGCCCATGGTATCGTGCCAGTAATTTCGACGAAAGGCCAGGAGTGCTCGGTGGAACCCAGAGCCAAACGAGAGCACCAGTCGTGAAAGTAGAGAGATGTCGGCCGGTGTCAAGCCGTAGCTTCTGGTGGCCTTGGTCCTCGGTTGTCAGAGAACGGGCCAATCGTCTGCAATCTTCTGCGTACCTGGCAACATCAGAAATTGCAGTGTACTCAGAGGAGTCGGGCGTGTATGGGAGGATACTGTCCAGCGTGCACGATGGTTCGCGTCCGTACAACAAAAAGAAAGGGGAGAACCCTGTAGTCGCGTGCGTGGCGGTGTTATACGCATACGTGACGAATGGAAGGATAGTTCCCTACATAGTTCGCATAGTTCCCTACAAGTGGTTGTTATAATGCTCGTCTGCTGACCCGAAAGTTGGGGGATCGAATCCCTGCCGCGGAGGCTGTACTTTCGATGGAGCCTCTTTGAGACCCTATAGAGGCCCGAGTGCTAGACTGAAGTGTACTCCAAGAAGTCGAAATTTTCGAACCGCCTCGTGTCTTTCGTAATAATGTCGTGCTTTTAGGATGTAAGACACTAACATTATTATTATTGTTGTTGTTGTTGTTGTTGTTGTTGTTGTTGTTGTTGTTGTTGTTGTTGTTGTTGTTGTTGTTGTTGTTCACAACTCACACGTATATCAACTGATTGATATGTGGAGTTTAACGTCCCAAAACCACCATATCATTACGAGAGACGCCGTATAGTGGGGGGCTCCGGAAATTTAGACCACCTGGGGTTCTTTAACGTGCACCCAAATCTGAGCACACGGGCCTACAACATTTTCGCCTCCATCGGAAATGCAGCCGCCGCAGCTGGGATACGAACCCGTATATCAACTGCGTGCGTCTGCAAGCGCACTTGTAAATATTGCTCAATCGTGGTGCCAACAAGAACTATAACGCGCGTCCCCAATTTACGATTAAGGCAGGTTTGGACGCGCTAAACTACAAGGCTCTACACAATACTCTATCGACGTCTAGCTATATATATGCATACGCGTACGAGTAGTCGCAGGTATAATGTCGTTCCGCTAAATCACATTACTGTGCCGCCCACGGCGTGTGTTATGTATCGGCAGCCTCGTCTATTAACAGCGTATAGGTCAAGGGCCGCGACGTGTACGTCGCGCTACTGGCCATCCAATCAATGCGAGGCTGCAGTCGCGCTGAAAATGTGCCCCACCCTGATCACGCGTGGTGCCCTTCAGTTTGCCACCTGTACGCTGTTCGGTCGTCGTCGTAGGGCGAAAGGCCTCGCCGATGTCCCGTACAACTTTCCCGCCTGCTTGATTGGTCAACGCGCGATGGACGCTGTCGCCTCGTTGCGAGTGTTTGATCGACGAGACCCGTTCGGCAGTTGCGTGCAGCGTGAGGCCGTTCTCGTATAGGTGGTAATGGGGGTGTAAGAAGTGTGCGTTCGATTGTGTCCACATGCGCGCGACCACGGGGACAAACAGTGAGTGTATACACGGTCCAAGTCGGCGGGGTATAGTTTGTCAAGTGTTGGTCGTTCTCCTTGCCCCCCCCCCCCCCCATGTGGTCGAAATTTTCCGGATTCCTCCACTACGGCGTCTCTCATAATCATACGGTGGTTTTGGAGACGTTAAACCCCCACAAATCAATCGTCACTCTCCTTGGAAACTGTTAAGTTTGTCAACTGTTTGTCACCCTCTTGGGAAACTCTGTAATAATGATACCCAGACCCGTTACAATGGTCTAGGGGTCGTGATATCTCGGTTGCTGACTTTCAGGTCGCAAGATCGTGTCCGGGCCGCGGCGGCTGCATTTTCCCCAGAGCGGCGAAATTTCGGACGCCCGCTTGTACTTATACTTATGGCCACGTTGAAGAACTATACAGGTTGTCGCAAAATTTTCGGAGCCCTCCACTGCGGCGTCTCTCGCAATCGTGTGGTAATTTTGGGACGCTAAACCCGTAACAATTATTGTTAATATCTCGGGTATAAAGTCCCAAAATCACGACATGAATATGAGGCACGCACTAATATAGAGGACTGCGGAAATTTCGACCACCTGGGAGTTCTTTAATGCGGACTGGCTTCGCGCAGCACACAGCCTCTATAGCGTGCCTCACTTCCACGGAAATGCTACCGCCATGGTCAGCATTTAACCCCGCGACGTTCGGTTCAGCACTCGGAACACCGTTATAACCGCCGATTCGCCGTGGCGGACTATACGCCATTTGCTGTTCAGTGTGTCTCGGCTAGTCCGTGTTTTCGAAAGCGTATAGTCTTATGCCAATATGTGCGCTCGCGTGTTGGTAAAGCGTGTACTGGCCTCTTTCTCCTCTCCTATTCACATTTCACAGCCGTTTCCCTTTCCCCAAGGTAAGCTATCCAGCCGCGCTCAACCCGGTCCTTGATGATCCTCTCCTCCCTCGCCGTTGGAGGTATATAGCTCATACTATATTGAAGCCGTCGATCGGGCCCGTGGACAGATTCGAGACCCCCCGCGCCAGCGGACCTTGCCTGCCCCGTTGTCGATCGATTCAGGTCTGACATCTGACCGTCTCCCCTTTTCTTCTTTCTTTTGCGACCCCGTTATCGGCTGCCACTTTTACTCTAATCTATACTTGCTTTACTCGCACAGTTCAGAGAATAGAGTGCGTTGTCTGTTTCCCTTTACTTTGCTTCTCCCGCGATTCGGTCGGTGTTCGACAGCTTTAAATCCGGGATGAAGCCGTGAATCACCACTTTTTTTAAACACTCGACGCGACTATAGGCGGGATACGCTGGTAGCTGATAACTTTCGCAAACATTTGAGGTACTTTTGCGCTGAAGCGCCGTAAAAACGTCGCCTGTTTCGGGTACGAAACACCTCATGTAGTTAGAGGCTCGGCTCGCCATGTTGTCGCGGTGTGTCATGCAGTCGCGGTTCGTCCTAAAACGGGCATACGCCACAAAAATGGATAAATCCCAATACTCGGCACTGGTCCACTCATTAAAATCGAAGACAACAGACCAACAAAGCGGACGACGTTAGTGGAGCTTTTGAAACACCCTTTTGCACCGTCTCCTCACCTGGTCTTTTTTTTTTTTTCTGCTCTTCTCATATTGTTATTATCATTTTTATTCTTACGTTGATGTCAACGCACTTCGAGCACGTGCATGATCTCTTCTTAATCATGCTCTCAATTCACGTTTCGTAGCGCTTCAGTCGCTCCGTCAAATGCGGTCGTACATCTGAAGCGATATCGATATGTCCTCTTTTTGGAGACACTGGCGTAGTTCCTGAAAGATCGCGAGGGTAATCGCAGATCATTTTATGTGTCATTTTGTTTTTATGTATATCAAGCCTATGAAACCTTCATACCTTGGAATTAAATGAATAAATGAAAACGAACGTGGATTCAGACGTCACGTAATTTTATAGTGCTGAGTCATCTCGGAATAAAAGTTTGCAGTTTCAGTTCAATACAAGCTCAAGATGCTGGATGCAGTTACCTCTACAAAATAAACAAAGGTTTAAAAAAATTCATACATGTTCTGTACAATCAAAATATTCATATGATCAGAGTAGTCCTCAGGCTACGTGATATTTGAAAGATAAATCTCAAGGGTCTGCTCCCAGCCTGTTCACAAAGGGGGCCAGAACCCCCACCTGACTCCTCCCCCTCCCATGATACGCACCACTGGTTAGAGACGGGTGGTTCAATTCCGTGGAGAAGCCAAGGAATCAGGACGACGCGATACGTTATACGTCTGGTTAGAGTCCCGCATGACGCGCCGCAGCCACCTTGCTTGGTGGGCCCTCCTTGTTTTGGCATTGGCCCTTTCTTTTCCCCATTCCACTTTGCGCGTAAATTGGCTCTCTGCGCTTGTGTCCACCGCGCCTCTGTTGTGTGTGTGCGTGTGGAATCGAAGGAGAATGGGGAGAGAAGGAAGTGGAGAGGGGTTGTTGCGCAGCGGAGGAACGCTTCCTCGCCCTTTCTCTCTCTCTGGCACTGCAGCAGAGTGGCGCAAAGCGGCGGCAGCCAGCGCGCTGCATTGATCGAGCCGACCCGGGGTCCCCGTGGCACAGTTTCTGCGCTCTAGCGCGCAGCGGCGCTGCGGCTTGCCCTCTCTCAACACCCCTCTTCCTTTTTGGCTGGGCGTGAACTTACTCGTATTTTCCTCTCCCCTTACTCTTTGCTCTTTCTCTTTCCTGCGCGCGCGCACCCTTGGTTGACTCCTTCCTCGACGTCGAAGGTTTCGAGGGGGTAAGGTTTGTGGCAACCTCGAGAGAGGGTGCAGGCGTCGTTCGTTCGTTCGTTCGTTCGTTCGTCGTCGCCGCGTTCTCCTCCCCGAAAAACGCTGCTCCACACTGCCATGTCGACGTCGTCTTCGGAGGAGCTCGCCGTCGTTTGCGCGGTGCCCTCCTCGTAGAAGAGGCGACGTCGTCGTCGGACTCGTGAATGTTGGCAACCCCCCCTTTCTTCAGTACCTGTCCCGACCTGTTGTGGGTGACGCAAGAAGGGGTTGCGTGTTGTGTTGCGGTGCTTTCATATAAAGCGCTTCCTTGTCTACTTCCATCGACCTTAACTACTTACGCGCGCACCCTCTCTCTCTCTTTCTCCCCGTGTGCGGCGACCTTCTCAGCTTTCGGTTCCTGCGAACGGCTCCCGGCGGTTGTGAAGGCGTGGATGTTGTGATTGTTGTTGTTGTTGGTGTGGTGGTGATCACCTTGCGACGTCTGCCCGCTACACCGACCGCCGCCACCCAACAGCGGCAGGTCGGACCCGTGATTTGTCGCGGGTTTGCGTCATGCCGATTGGACCTCCGTTGTCCAGGACAACGAAGACTTCCAAGTCGCTGGTGAGAGTTGGCACCTTTTCTTTCTTTCTTTCTTTCTCTTTAATTTCGTGTCGTTCAGGTGATGTTTGCCCTATAGGTGTCACGCACAGCCGCATACTCCATTTCACAAGGGGGGAGGGGCAAAAAGATTGTGGCTATCGAACACTGTCCCGAGTTCGCCTCGGCCAATGCGAAATCGAAGACGCCGTTACGTAACAAACACTCTTTGTATTGTCCAGCGAGGCCCAATGTGGTCCTTATATAGAAGTGCAGAAATTAGAATGGTAGGCATCCTCCTCCCACGTCTATGTATAGTGGTTCGTGTGATGCCGGAAAAGCAAGAACCATAGATATCTTTCTCCCGTATTCAGTAGTGCTATTTGACTTGGACTTGATGTGCGTTTGTGCTGCCTTGGCACGGCCTAGAAGCAGAGCGGTCGAAACGCGTTTGTGCTGCATTGAAGTCGGTGGCAAGTCAAGATCAAGTCAAGCATCGTTTCTGAATACGGAGGTGCGTGCGTGCGTGCGTGCGTGTGTGTGTGTGTGTTTATCACAGCATAGGTTAATGCGAAACAAAAAAACAAAAAAAGCAGCGTCACTGAACGTTGGCACCGTCGCTTTATGTATAAAGAGGTGGAATGAATAACTTTCAAGGTGGCTAACTCAACTTTGTCCCGTTCACTGTACTCATGGCTAAGGAAAGACGTGCGCCCTAATTGACAAACTAAGCTTATCCTCGTCTCGCGTTTTCCTTATCAGCTTCGTGCGTTGGATGAACAATCTTAGGTCGGTATTCACAATACCAAACTTGTGTATATATATATTTTTTTCTCCCCGTTACCGGTTTCTCGCCCTTGTAAAAGCGTACCGAAACTTTAGCAAGAGATAACGTTGCCTTGTGGACACGGGTCGGAGGTGAAGTAAGGGCTTCAGTCTATAGATGTTTCGTAGGCACGGTACAGCGTTTCTCGAACGTATCCTCTCCTCGTTACATTCGGGGGGGGGGGGGGGGGCGTCGTTTTCAGCCAATCTCCTCCCCCCCCCCCCCGTGCTCTACCGCCAGTCAACACGACGGTTGCGTCACTTCTCGTTCTAAGCCGGAGTGACAACTTGCGCAAGAGCTGCCTGTTGTTTGGAGAGTTGTTTAAGATGTGGCTGTGCCCCGGTTGACTGAAGTTAGCTGGGCGCATCTTGCTCCTCAAACCTGCTTCTAATACCTCTCCTATTCTCTCTCTCTCTCTCTCTATCTATATATCTTTCTGGTATATGAAACGGCTGTGCCTCCCCGAGGAACAGTCGCCAGCCAACCCTATTTACCTCGTTTTCACGTTTGCTTGTGTTTGTTTTGGTGTAAAATGATAACAATAGCCTTCAGCTTGCTTTTTATCGCAATTAAAAGACGCTGCTAGCGAAGCAGTGCACGTTTTAATAGCGCGTGCCTCGAAAACGGCAGTTTGATATCACGAAACAACCAAACGAGTCTAATAGGCAAATAGACCAGGAAAAAGCATAGGGGATAGTCATTGTCTTTACTGTTCACCCCGTATATAAAAGCGACCTCCGTTAGCCGCTGTATCGAATCCGCACCTTTGTGATTCGCAATGATGTAGCCGAAAGAATCGAATATACGCGACAGGGATTTTTTTGTTTCTTAATCGTCCGAGTATAATCGATCGATCAGCATATCGACGACGGCCACAACGAGTGCAGATCGACTGAACGAGCCCCCAGCGGAAGCAACGCGCCAGTTACTAACTACATCACGTCCCGTACACACACAGTTGATTAAATTAACCAGTTGACGTCACCAACTGTCGACGCAGTGGCGTATAAGCCGGCACTCGTGAATGGCGACGTTAGTGCGTGTGGCACGGCTTGAACACTAGAGTTGGTGTTATCACAGGCGTGCGCTGAAGTGGCACCGCCCCCCCCCCCTCCCGGAGGGTGCCCCTTTAGAGAGAGAGGGGAGATGAAGGGTTGTCGCAGCGCCACCCACTCCCTATTATATCAGTCTACGGGGCTGACTTTGCCTTCTTCCCTTCCCTATTATCTCAGTCTGCGAGGCTGACTTTGCCCCCTCCCCCCACTCCCTTGTATGCTCTCCTTTGGGTGATGTTCATTTTGCGGTGCGCACAGCATAACCAGAATAACCGAGCGCATTAAAACGACTAACATTATCGACACTCTTGCGTCATTGACAATCGAAATGCGGATGAGAGAGAGAGAGAAAGAGAGAGAGGAAAATATAAGAGTAAAATGCAAGGAGGTAAATGCGATCTTGTTTTCACCTGAAATCGGATCATACGACTGCAGAAATGTGCTGCGGCTGGTATGTCTGAAACTTCTTTCTTTCTTATTGTTGTTTAAGTAAAGCCGCTGCTTTTTGGTATTACACATGATGTTATCATGCTTACAGTTTGCACAACTTAACGCTTATTGTCAAGCCGATAAACCATTTTTAACTGCGTAATTAGCTGCACGAGCTAACGCTCTATGCAAGTGGAATTCCCACGAGGCAATTTTGCATAACAGGTTTTTTCTGGATAATACTTTTTTTATCATTACTTTTGCGACCAGCGCATCGTTAGGAAGACGCCCGTGTTCTGGTGCGGTAAATGCGATCGCGTTCAACTGGAATTGGATCACACGACTGCGGAAGTGGGCTGCTCGTGTTTGCTTTTTTTTTTTTTCACCATTTTGCGCGCTCGCTGCGAATGATGCAGTTTTGGATGACGCGCTCTCGTATTACGCAGCTCGCGTGAAAATTCTTATCGGTGATATTCCATGCTATACACCCATCGCTTGAAAATGTTCTCGTTCTTGCTTTTTTCCATTTCTGTATGGACTTATTTCGTCCGTGTGTTCACACCCGCGTGGACGAAAAGTTCGCGGGCCATACACATATGGGCTATACTGCAAATGTTCATATTTAATGGATCGCACTGTCACCGCCGCGACACTCAAACGCAGGCTCTGAAACATTTAATTAAAAGCCGTATCCTCCCAGGTAAAACGATAATTCAGTTTGTTTCTTCCATTTTTTTTTCTTCCCGCTACTCTTTTGTTCCGTATATGCAGTTCTATCACCGAGTTCCCTTTCTTTCTTTCTTTCTTTCTTTCTTTCTTTCTTTCTTTCTTTCTTTCTTTCTTTCTCGGTGACTGAATTCTGAGCTGTTACTAAGTTATCGCTCTATTCACGACGCCTGCCTTCACTTATTCGAAATTTCCCAAACTTTCTGCTCCCCCCCTTCCCCGCCCCTCGTTTCTTTATTGCGTCGAGTCGTGGAGCAGCGCGTTTTCCGAAATCAGGACCCGGATTATGAGCTGAGTAGGCGCCTCTTTATTTTTATTAGACTGTACGTAAAAGCGTGCAGTGCAGTGACATGTTGACACAGTGTCACTGTCTTCTTTGTCTTCCTCTTCTCTCTCTCTCTCTCTCTCTCTCTCTCTCTCTCTCACACACACACACACACACACACACTGCACACCAAAGAATCTGTCATTGCCTCCACTGTGCCGTCGTGGTGGTGGTGGTGGTGGTGGTGGTGGTAGTAGTAGTAGTAGTGGTAGAATTATTCCGGCAGATCACGTGACCTCAGGAGGAGGGGGGATCGAATAAAGAAACAAATCAAACTAAGCGGGCGTAAATCAAGTCCATGAAGCGAATTAATGATACCAGGAGGTCTCGCTATCCAACAGCAACGTTATCCGGTAATCGCCTGCCAATGTATTAAATTCAGTTTTGCCATGATTTCTGCGTGTCCCGTTTTCAATAGTTACATATTGTGGCTTCCCGCTTTGAGTATAATAATAATAATAATAATAATAATAATAATAATAATAATAATAATAATATCTGAGGTCTTGCGTGATTATATATGAGAGACGCCGTATAGTGGAGGGCTCCGGAAATTGCGATTATATGGTGTGTTTTTTTTTTAAATGTGCACTGATGCCGAACAGTACACGAGCGACGGCCATATCGCCTCCATCGAAATGTGACCGCCCCTCGAAGGGGATCGAACCCGCCACCCTTCGAATCAGTAGCCGACCACCCCCCTAACCACCGCTCCACTGCGGCGGACGTCTTTGAGTACGAGTGTTTTGTCACTGATCCGTATGTAACCTATACACTGAAACATAAACACGTGCACTCGCGCGCTCGGCTAAAACTTCACTTCGCCCCGCCGCGGTGGTCTAGTGGCTAAGGTACTCGGCTGCTGACCCGCAGGGCGCGGGTTCGAATCCCGGCTGCGGCGGCTGCATTTCCGATGGAGGCGGAAATGTTGTAGGCCCGTGTGCTCAGATTTGGGTGCACGTTAAAGAACCCCAGGTGGTCGAAATTTCCGGAGCCCTCCACTACGGCGTCTCTCATAATCATATAGTGGTTTTGGGACGTTAAACCCCACATATCAATCAATTAAAACTTCACTTCCCGGCGCTGCTCTTAGATTCCCGGGCCGCTCTTTCTCCGCAACAACTGGGCGCACCTTTTTTCGTAACAGGGCCATGAAAGATGTGGACAGCGCTCTACAGATTCGTTGGCGTCGAGAAATGAGGCACAATAACCGGCGCCGCGTCGTTCGGATATATACCACGAACGAGGAAACGATCACAGCGGCCCCCGCGAAGGCTCGGAAACAGCCATGAAGCGCGCTCTTCAACTGGTTGACGCAGTTTGGCACGTTGCCACTCGCAGTGCGGCGAAAACGACGTTCGAACTGGGGATGCTGGTGCATGCTCGGGATTCGCATTGTAGCCTCGAAAAAGCCGAAGTGGAATTATATTGACTACACCGCAGATCTATCTGCGAGACGGGTATATACCGCGAGAATGGCCGGAATAGAATGTTTCGTGTCGATTCGAAGTAGCAGAGGAGGTAAAAAGAAGAAAAAAGAGTTGGCGGGTAGAGGTTCTGTGAAAACATTGGAACGTGGTACAAAAATGGAATATATCGCGCCTATTTGAAAGTGGTAGCGCCGATGAGACGCCACTGTGTGTTTTTTTTTGTCTGTTCTTTTGAGGCCTGGGTTATCGCGCGATGATGACAAGGCGTTGCGTTGTATAGGTAAGCCGCTTGTGAAAATAAGAAAACAAATTATTGAACCCCGTTGAAATATTGTTTTGCACGAGCATGCGTGGTTCTGCCCGCGCTGCGCATCCGCGGCGTCATATATTTACCGCATGATTGAAAAAAAAATGTAAATGTGACGTGTGTCGAGAGGTGAAGAGCAACTTTGACAGTTTGGCACGTTGGTTGTGGCATCGCAAGATCGTTGCTTGGCAACGGGGTTTGAAATAGGGAGAGAAGGAGACGGACCTGTAGGGCGCTACGGCACTGCGCATATATTTTTTTTTAATTTTCAGGAATGTACATTGGTGCGGAGGGTGAAAGAGGGAGAGAAGACAAACCTGTAAGGTGCTACGGCATTGTACACATATTTTTTTTAATTTTCAGGAATATACATTGGTGGATGGGACATACTCCCTACACAATACGAGCATATACCTTCCCCGGAACCACCATGTGGATACTGCGTATAACCCATCGCCTCCCCATTAGTTCCCATGAGGTGATCGTTGGCCGCCGTTGGCTGTTTCGTGGTGTTATAGCTCGCTGTCGGCTTGCATGAACAGCATGTAAAAAAACAAAAAAACGGGGGAGGGGGGGGGGGGGATCGGGACGAATGATCGTCGCTCTTTGGTGCGCCCGCCTATATACCTTTATCTTCGACTAAGCCGCGTCGTCTCCCGTTGCTTAGCAGCGGTCGTATATCCCGCGAGCCCCCCCCCCCCCCCCCCCCCGCTTTTTCTTTTTCCGGTGGTGCAGCGACTATACGATAACATCGATGATCGATTGCTCAATCCTGCGGCGGCTGGCTGCCCGGTTCTTCCAGAGCACATCCGCCGCAATACACCTGAAATATGACCGCGCCGCCGCTGCCGCACTCGCCCATCACGACACTGCCGCGGGGTCGGCTTCCTATAGCTGTGCACGACTCCGGGGGATATGTGTACAATGCACGTATACCAGATAGCGAGCTCTAATAATACGAGTGCTTATAAGTGCTCGACGAAGGAAGGACGAGAAAAAGGAATTGACATAAAAGGAATTGACTTAGCGGGGAAGGAACATAGGAGGAGAAAGAACGGCAGGCAGGTTAATCAGTCTATACAGGCAGCCGGTTTGCCACCCTGCGCATGGGAGGGGGAGATGAAATATAGAGAGAGAAGGAAAAGAGATAAACACAGCACATTAAGCAGCACACACGCACACACTCGGTCATAGTCCAGTCGTGTCTTTCGTGGTGTGTGACATTGCGGGGGCGTTTCCAAATGGGCCATGGTGTGCCCGCCTCGGTGGAACAGTGGCTATACGCGGTGCTTGGCTGCTGGACCCGAAGGTCGCGAGTTCGAACCCGGCCGTGGAGGTCACGTGGAGGTGAAATGGCAGAGGCCCGTGTACTGAGCAATGTCGGGGTGTGTTAAAGAACACCAGGTGGTCGAAATTTTCGGAGAACTGCAGTACGGCGTCTCTCATAACCATATCTTGGCTTTTGGGATGTAAAACCCCAGATATTAATATTAAATGGGCTATGGTCTCCTGTGTATAGTCACTCTGCTTATTTCGTGCCTCTTATTTTCTTTCTCTCTCTCCATCTACTATTATTTCAATACCCCCCTTGCCCCTCCCGACCACTTCCCTCTGTGCAGGGTAGCATACTCGCGTGGAAGTAAGTGATAAACGCGACGGGGGGTTCACGTGCGCGTACAGCTCTCGTATTTCAAATCCACTTCGAAGCCGAGCAGCCTGCGAACGCGGCGGAAGCTGCTGCAGGCGGAAACCCGGAGTTATACACGCTCGTGCCATCATCCAGGGTGCAGCAACACCTATTTATTTCGCGTCTCTCCGCGAATGCGTCGCCGCCCGGTGTTCTTCTACAGCAACGCGCGGGAGAGGATATGTGTTTGGGAGAAGGGGACCTGTTTTGTTCGTACCGCACGTGCCACGTTCGCGCCTCGCGTGCGTGCATATCATCATCATCATCATCATCATCATCAGCCTGACTACGTCCACTGCAGGACAAAGGCCCCTCCCATGTTCCGCCAGTTAACCCGGTCCTGTGCTTGCTGCTGCCAATTTATACCCGCAAACTTCTTAATCTCATCTGCCCACCTAATCTTCTGTCTCCCCCTAACCCGCTTTCCTTCTCTGGGAATCCAGTTAGTTACCCTTAACGGAATCCAGTTAGTTACCCTTAACGACCAGCGGTTATCCTGTCTAGCGCTACATGCCCGGCCCAAGAAATGGCGTGCATATAGGTACGTCCAGACGGGGACCTGCGTGCACAAGTGCGTTGCGAATAGTCCCCTCTGATATATCTGTATTTTTCGTGTTCGACATACCTGTGAAGTAACTGGTCACGACATTTGAACAAACAAGACTATATTACATACATTATTTACACATGGCAGCTAGAAACGCTTCATGGCGGACGCTTTCTTCTTTCTCTTCTTTCCTTAGAGTTCACGCGTTCTTTTCGATGGCTTCTTCATCATCTTCTCTAGGAAGGACAAATAATCAATAATACCTTCGTTTTTCACCGCGCACGAACCTTCGTTTCGGGTATAGTTTTCGTAAAGCGTTGAACTGGGAGCGCTAAATTTCCAACCCAGATGTCCCCTGTTATAAAATACGCGTACGCAAAACGCGTCATTTAATAAGATACGCATCCCTACAAGTCCGCGGGTGTCTTCTGTCTTACGGCTAAATAAAGAATAAAAACGACGCGAAACTACGCCTAAGGAGATAATTAATCGCAGTATACAGACACTGAAGTCCAGTTATGTCATCGTAATAATAATAATAATAATAATAATAATAATAATATATGCGGCTTAACGTCCCCAAACTACCATATCAGTAGATCCAACTGTATAGGCCAAATGGAGAAACCTTGCTACACTGTCCACTGTCGATTTGTAGCACTTAATGGTAATGTAAGTGCGAGGTCACGAGCATTGACGAACTGCCTTTAGAGTGGCTAGAATGGCCACCCTAGTACTGTTGGTAAGGGAGCTCATTCTGCTTTTTATTCCAGCGAAAAAAAAAAAAGCCGTAGTCATGCATACTTCTTCTTTGCCGCCTGTTTACCTGTCTTCGACCCGAAGGGTCGCGGGATCGAATCCCGGCCGCATATCGATTTAGGCGAAACCTTGAGGTCTGCGTATACTTGTATTTATAGGTGCACGTCAAAGAGTATACCAAATGGTCGATTTTTTTTTTTTCGGAGCCGTCTACTACGGCATTTCTCGTTATAGTATCGTGGTTAAATAGCCTTGCGTATCTCCGCAACGGTTTTCTTTTTTTTTTTTTTTAGAACTCGTCCTGCTCGATTTTTGTGTCCCCGGTGAATGTTTCTTAAACGGCCTTCAGCCGCTTATATTTGCTGCAGCCGCCGCACGGTGATTTTTAGTGCACTCCATTAGCTTGTAAAATCACGAGGGGCTGGTTACACCGCTGTGTTTTACCTCGGAGTGATGACTGCCGATTAACTTGTAGTGAGATATGAGGTTAACGCTGGCGTTTATTGCCTTTTTGTGTGTGTGTGTGTGTGTGTGTGCCAATACCGAAATGAGTTCGCTTCCGCCGCCTGCATGGGATCGAACCCGCGTCTTTGCGCTCGTGTTAAGCAGTGAAACGCCGTGTCGCTGCTAAGCCGTTGGCTGTTCACCCAAGGTCGATTTTGACGCCTTTGTTGTTCTCGAAGAGAGAGAGAGAGAGAGAGAGAGAGAGGGGGGGGGGAGAAACAACTTCATTTTTATTCTCGAAGATCTCTCTCGGGGGGGGGGATGGGGGAGGGTCTGCTGTACTGTAGACAGTTGTTAACTTGCTTTACAGCATCGGAATAAACTAACATAGATAAAAAACAGCGATAACAAGGTGTTATCTCACGCTAACAGACGCCGCCGCAATTTGCATAACGTCGTTTGACTAAACAGCACACGAAAAGAAGAGCGCCGCGATGGTGTCATCTGCCCGACGTTGTTTAGTCGGCGTTTCAAATAAACGGGCGACACTAAAGTCTGTGTACTTGGGCGAAAAGCGGTCCGGCGCGACGGCAAGGTGAGCTTCGCACCTGCATACGTACGCCAGAAGGCGCGAATGGCAGTAGTAGTAAACACCGGCGCGTTAGCTAACGAGAAGGAGGAAGAGATGTTTTTTGGGGAAGTGGGGTGGGGAGAAGGGGGTGCAACCGTCTCGGCAATGGAATGGAATGGAATGCGAAACTTTATTACAAATAGCTTTTTTCCGGTGAAGGTGGAGCCCTCAGTCCAGGGCCCCTGTGGCCTTTGCAGCACCCCGCGTTCGCTCGGCTCCTTATCGACCCAATGCCCGGGACTTGGCTGGCCGTGTGTGTCCTTGCTGCGTCGCGTGGGTCCAGCAGGAAGAGGCCGCTGCTGGTTATGCCGTAACGAGGGTGCTGCAAGCTTCTTCTTCTTCTTCGCTTGTTATAGCTAGAGGGTTTTGCACACCGCGGGCTGTCGCGTCGACGGGCCTCACCGGCTCGCACGTCGACTGCGTTGTTGCGTCCGCCGCTCTCTGATTTTGTTTGACTCGCTTCGCTGGAGCGTAAAATTCGCAGGCGCTCTCCAAGTTTTAGGGGGGGGGGGGGAGGGGGGGGGCTGCGCGGAAGTCGTCTCGACGGAGCATGTATAGTAGACGTCGTCGGTTTCGATGGCTGCGCCCGTTGGGCGTCTGTATAAAGTATTGCTATAGCTATATATATAGCGGCACGTGCACCCCCGATGCGGTAGCGTTTTTTTTTTTTTTATTGGCGCTCGTAATCTGACGTCCCTGGTATAGATTGTGATGACTGGGGGAAAATTTTGTTCGGGACTGCGGAGGCATCCAAGTCTCAGGGCGAAGACGAGCGGAGGAGCTCATTTATAGAATAAACATGTTGAAGGTGGCGCGATACTACAGCATCCTCGGTGCGTTTTGCGCTCGCGTTTTAAAGCGTGGCACTTAACCACGATTCTCTGGAGACACTCCAATAAAATTGTCTTCATCTCCGCCCCCGAAGAGGAAATGTCAAACACCGCCTCCCTCTGCCCCGCCGCGGTGGTCTAGTGGCTAAGGTACTCGTCTGCTGACCCGCAGGTTGCGGGATCAAATCCCGGCTGCGGCGGCTGCATTTCCGATGGAGGCGGAAATGTTGTATAGGCCCGTGTGCTCAGATTTGGGTGCACGTTGAAGAATCCCAGGTGGTCGAAATTTCTGGAGCCCTCCACTACGGCGTCTCTCATAATCATATCGTGGTTTTGGGACGTTAAACCCCACAAATCAATCAATCATCAATCACCGCCTCCCTCTCCACCTAGGAAATAGGGAAAAGGGCGCGCCCAGTTCGTCCTATACGGCGAGGGAGACGCGTGGCACCAAACGCAAAGCGAGTTACATGCAAACATCCGCTTACATGTAACTGTTTTTTTTTTTTTTTGACAGATGCCAAATAAAGAGTATTAATTATACGGCCCGACACAGCACAGTGTGATGACGTGGAGTCCTATACGCGCAGAGTTGGCTCATCGATGTGGTCGTATCGGTGCCAGGGAGGCCGCGGTTGGCAGGAAATTAAGACGTCAAAGCACCAAGTAACGTGGGAAACGTCCCCGAAAACGGATCCCAGACGCTAGATCGACTCAATATGTTTCGAGTGTACTTTGACGAACCAAGCAGCGCCGAGGGGACCACAGCTCAGACTGAAAATGGCCCCTTTCTATAGGCAATCCGTCGGTCGGGGCATGTCCAAAGGGTTTTTTTTTTGCGAGGCGAGCCGACGGCCCCGAAGAATGCGCGGTACGACTGTTGTGTTGTCGCCTGATTCTGGACGCCTGAGGGAGCGCTGCAAAGCCGGAACAAATTGTGGTACATCTAGCCGAAACCGTACCTCGCGTCCAAGCGGTGCCAAGACATGGAGGCCGATCACAACTATATATAGCATACCGACCGTCCTACAACAGTGTAGTAAAGAATAGACTCACTGCTGAGCATTACTAGTTCGTCTTGCATTATCACCACGTTGATGTAGGGCAAATGAAACTGACCTAAAAATGTGTCTTTGTATTAATTTGAAGCGTCGTATGTTATATACTCTCGTTACTCGTCATTATTTAGGGCTGTCGTTTGGCGTATACACCAACATTTGCGGCCATTTGGCCAGCATCGGCTTCCTTTAGGCATATTTGGCCAGCAAGAGAAGCTAGTCAACCTCGTTGACATCGAACGATTTTGATAGCACGTGACTCAATACGGTAGAGCGCTTGTAAGTGCTCGAAGGCCACAAACCGAATGTATACAGACGTCAACAGCGTGTACTGAAACGGTTTGATTGACGCGAGTGCCACTTAGCCTTGAATTCTGTTGCTGAGGTGTTGCCGCTGCATGCCGGCATACAAGCATATACAGAGGTATTATTACCACGGCAAGAGCGTCCAGCGCTTCGCGGCTGACATCAGTCACGCCAGCCCAGGCCATGCTGCGAAATTTTTAAGTCAAGCTTGTCAACTGTATACAGCAGGCCAAAACATTAACTCAGAGAGAGAGAGAGAGAGAGAGAGAATAAAACGTTTATTTGCGATCAAGGAAGGAATGTCGGTGAGTGGGATCCTTAGTCCGGGATTCCATTGGCACGGGCCGTTGTCCTGGCTCGTCTCACGAAGGCCTCTTGGTTCTTCAGATCAGAGCTGAACAGGGCTGCCTCCCACCCTACAGTGTTGTGCTCTGCTCTGGGTTGTAGAGGTGGATTGTGTGGGCATTCTCATACCATGTGGTACAGGGTGGCTGTTCTAGTGACGCAGAACCTGCACTGTGGTGCGCGTATGTGTCGGGACCTATCTTATCGCCATATGATGAGTTAGCGCCATACGGTGGGACGAAATTACAAAGGAAATCGTTTTGTGGACATGTGCTTTGTGGGAATGCACTTGTCCTCACCCTTTTTGCAAGTTAATTCAATCGTGTGGCAAAGGTTAAAAAAAAAAAACTGTCGTTCACTGTACGATTCTTAAAGATTTTGCCTATACTGTACACCGTTTACCCACACCATACGTATTTATTCAAGTTCCGGACTTATTCTGGCTATACAGCCAGAGAACTGGGCGAAATTAATGTCTTGTTTCCGGGATATATCTGGTACTTTATCCGGCACCTGATTATGAGTGCAGCAGTGCGCCGTATACCGTATATAGAGACACGACATAGACGACGTCAAGTGAGCCGTACGCGTCGAGGCTTCGGTGCAGTATATATATAAATGACGCCGTCGTACGACGTCAGCTCGTCTCGGTGCTGTTCCTGCAGACGCAGCGATTAACGCCGAGCTCTTGATCGGCCGCGGATTAGGAGCGGGGAAATCTCGTCGGGGATCAGTGGGAACGCCGTGCCAGCAGCTGCTATTTAGGTGTGTATATATACAGACGTCTCCGGTGAACTGCGAGACGATTTGCAGCCGTCGCGTATATATACGGGTTTTGGTGCTTTGACGGGTGTGGAAAGCACGAAATAAAACTGTCAAAGGTGTGTCGAGCGTGGCGTACTTGAGCATATAGAGTTACAATACATGGCTTCCGGTTGGAAGCCGTACACTCTCAATAGTGTTGAGTGGATTGTAACACCACCAACGGCTTACTTGTGCAGATCCAAACATCCGCTGGCAAGCGCACGGGACTATCAATTTGAGCGAAGCTCTTATAGCTCACAGATTTCGACAGTAGTGCTGTAGAAATGGTGTAGGCCCGTGTGCTCAGATTTGGGTGCACGTCAAAGAACCCCAGGTGGTCGAAATTTCCGGAGCCCTCCACTACGGGGTCTCTCATAATCATATGGTGGTTTTGGGACGTTAAACCCCACAAATCAATTAATGATTTCGGTAATAGTGCTGTAGACCGGGGATGATAAATAGTGGTGGTGTGGGTGGGGCGGGGGCGAAATTATACAAACGCTTAATAGAAACAAAAATTTTGTTTAGAATGGCAAACTGCACTCGGAGAACTCTCTAATGTCATATGTTTCACTATAATACGTTCATTTTTAGCGGAGAAAATCAAGGTTGACTTTTCATTTTTTATATATATATTTGGTGCCGAAATCTCCGCGCGTGACGTCGGAAACTTCGAAATGTATTTTTTTCGTATTTTTGGGACATTGGCTCGATGAAATTCTCTGAAACTTCGACTTCTATAGGGCACCCGCAGATGACGATGTGTTGCATTTTTATTGATTAGAAGCTACGTAGACTTTTTCAAAATCTATGACGTCATGTAATTCATGGTGGCGTCTCCACCCGCATTTCCTCTTCGTGTTTTGTGTGTGCTCCCCCGAGTGTGCTCGTGATTGTGTGTACCTTCTTATCTATCTACAACCTCTTTTCCCCCCTTCATCCCTTCCCCAGTGCAGGGTAGCAAACCGGACGTGCGTCTGGTTAACCTCCCTGCCTTTCCTTGCATCTTTATCTCTCTCTCTCTCTCTCTCTCTCTCTCTCTCTCTCTCTTTTGCTTACCAAACGTCGTGTCGTGGTAAGGGGGATGTGCCTTCGCGAATTGTGAAATTGTACTTATACGCGAAAAATTGTTCCAACTCCATATAGTACCCCTTTAAGCATCTTTCTCTCGTATCTCTCTCTCTCTCTCTGGTGTTCGTATGCCTGGCGGTTGCGCATGGCGGCCCGGGGTTGCAGCTTGGCGACAACGGCGGTACGCAATGGTTTGATTTGGCCCGGGGATTGCCCGATGGATGGGAGCATAAAGGGGGGGGGGGGGGGGTAGATGCGTCGACGGCGAGTGGCTGACAAGGTCGCGGCACGAGAAATTGCTTCCTTTCGGGAGCCTCGTCGCGTGGTGACCCCGGCCGCTGCAGATTTCGCGAGACGCTCACGTGAAGGCGACGTTATGATGACGTATGTGTATGTGTATATGCACGTTCAATGCGTGGAACGAGCGAGACTCACTGGAAGAAACCAAGCAGGCGCGTCACACTGAGCGTTTGTACATAATCTCGTCCCGTGTAACGCAGCTATCATGAACGAATCACTATTTTTTTTTTCCTTATTATAGTCTTACGGAAACACTGCTGCCATACTGTGAGAAAAAAAATGTGTATGGTGAAGAAGAAAAAAATAATCGCGTGGCAATTCGTTTGGTGTGCCGTTGAGGGCTTTCAAACAGCTTCGCTTTCGTTTAACGCAGAGAGTAAGCGAGAGAGAGTTTTAAAATATGTACGTCACTTCTACATTAAAGATTCAACGTGTGTCAAGGTGGTGCAGACATTCATCGAAGTGACGTGCGGCCCTTGCACAGCCGTCCGTCCGTGCACAGCTCGAATCGATCTTGTTCTTTAAAAAGAAAGAAAAAAAGGGGGGTAGAAACGAGGGGGGGTTGTAAAGGGGGAGGGCAGAGAAGGGACTGCGAGTGTGCGACGTTGACAGACCGTGCCCGAGCCTCTTCCGTGACGAGGATTATTCGTGGCCCTGGCCTGGGAACTCGTGGGGAGGGGGGGGGGGGGGGTCACCCGCGCCTCTCTCGGCAGTGTTGCTCGCCAAGTGGGTCCTTTTTTTTTTTCTGAAGCCACGAAGCTTCTTGAAGAGGTGACGGAAGTGAAAATGTATAACGTCGTTCTTGCATCGCCCGATAGCCGCGTGTCGTGCACTTCTGAATTGGGAAAAAAAAGTTTATGTATTTTTGTAGGGTATAGCGGATAACCTGGATTAGCTAACGTTTTCCGTTTATTATAGCCACCGCAATCCGGTGTTAGCGCGTGATTAGGAGCACTCATATACTCATGAGTGTCGGCATGATTTTTTACGTGAGGGCTGCAAATCCGTGTCACTGTATTCGATCATTCCAGCGACTATAGGCGGTGCAGCGGAATGTCGAAATGGCGGACGGAGACGGTGATGCCTCGAGTGTCGCAGAGCGTGAAGACGCGTTCATTGGCTCATGACTACTGAGGAGGAGGAGGAGAAAAACTTTATTTATCCCGAGAGGGAAAGGTGCGGTGGTAAAGTGTCAGAGGAGCCTACCCAGCGTAGGTCTCCGCTACCCTCTTGGCCCAATCCAAGATCTGGTGCTGGACCTTGGGCGCCGAGCTGCACATAGCAGCCTCCCACTGCTCTTTACTATCAATGTGTAGAGGATTGGGTGGTAGGTTTCGAGTACACCCCCACATGATATGGTCTAGGTTAGCTCTTTGTTGACAAAAAAATGCACAAAGGGGAGCGGTATATCTCAGGGTGTATAAGATGGCGAAAATATGGGGTAGGAAACGTACGCGTCTGTAACTGGCGCCATAGTATTTCATGGTAGCGCGAAGCTCTATGGTGTAAGGGGGGGGGGGGGGGGTATATAGTGCGCTGTAGGCGGTAGTGATTTGTTATATCGTGGAAGGTCAAAAGACGATCTCTCGATGAGACACCGAACTGCGTCGCAGTTTTATCACCGTGTGACAGCTTCGGAGCACGGCTACATGGCGCCGCCTGCGTCGCTGGAATGACCTAGGACAGGTGGTGGAGCGCAAGTGTATAGTTGGGGGTGGGAGGTGGGGGGCAAGTGCGCCTTTTGCATTTCCCTGCCGATGACCCCCGTTCTGGTAGTATGTGATCCAATACGGTAGCTTTTGTTAAAGCGACAGTGCTGCTTTCGAGATCAACCCGCATTTTTTTTTTTCAGAGCGCAGTTCGTAGGAACGCTGCTCAACGCTGCTTTTTTGCGTTGGGTGGCGTCGCCATTGGCGTCGGCGTAACCGATAGACGAGGGGGAAAAAAATCCAGGATCTAATGAGACCTGAATGTGGGCCCTCTGCGTGGCAGTCCAGTATCTTAACACATATAGCCACGTTGGTACGTGAAACTCGTTTGCAAAATGACACTGCACAGCTGTCACGTCGAGCTATAGGAATCACGTTAACCTACGTAATATAGCGTGGCGCAAGAATAAAGAAAACAAAACTGCCTGACGTCACACACTGCTAATTGCGCTACGAGTGGGTGACTGGAAGCATCTCGTGCACCCACTGCAAAGGGCTCTGTCACAATTCTTCGTCGTCATCGGACACGAGCACCATCAACAAGGTGCACACAGAAAGACGAATAACGGCGTAGTGGGTGATTCCACGG